>NW_024598910.1:0-52850 GCF_004379255.2 Salvia splendens | reverse complement strand
ATTTTTGCATAGCGGAATATTTTGTGAAATACGATGAAAGTTATAAACATTAAGTTGGGGACATTGTATATAGAATTTGCTGAAAGTACTAGTATTAATTTATAGTATATAATTATACACAACATAATTATGATTTTTGATTTTTTTTTATATTTAAAAATACAATCTGAATCTGAATCAAACCGAATGCCCAAATTTTGAAGAAAAAGATATCCTAAATCTAATCCAATCTTATGAAAAATCCAAATAAATATGGATGTAAGTTTAAAATGAGTTGAAACAAGATTTGTAGTAGTACTTTCCAAAGCAAAATTAATTACTGTATTGGGTGCTTCTATCGATACAGAAATGAATATTTGAAGCATGATACAACTCATATTGACCAGTATATCTAACTGAAGCCAATAATTTGAAAGCCCCTGATTTCAAATAAGTATTATACTAGTATTAATTTTATTTTGAACAAATACATATTTTTACTTTCTAACTGATATTTTATTTAAAATAACAAATTTTATTCATTTAACGAATTTTTACTGATTGGACAAATGTAAACATTTAATTATTCATAATTTTTTAAAGGTGACACAAATATTTAAGAAAAAAACATATGAATCAATATGAAGCCGTAATATATTTAACCGCGTATTTGAAATTTGTTACAGATGATTTCGAATTAGATACGTCAACATATATGGTCAGTTTCAACAAACAACAATAATACTGGTCAAAATGCGTAAAACCCTATTTTCTTAGTTGCGCGTTAAATTTACTTCACGAAACTCCTCTATATATACATGTATAAATATACCAATTCTGCGTAGTTTGAAGGAAATTCAATCATTCCATTCCTACTTATACTAAATCTCCTTTCTCATAGTTTGGGTTGGGGGTTTTAATTAGGGATTCAAATCTCCATGGAAAAATACGCGCGAGTTTTCAACCGATTCGATTCGAATGGCGACGGCAAGGTGTGCCCGGCGGAGCTGCAGCGGTGCGTGGCGGCGACAGTCGGGGATATGACGGAGGAGGAGGCGGCGGCGGCGGTGGCGCTGATGGATTCGGACGGAGACGGATTGCTGAGCATGGAGGATCTGGTGAGAGTGGTGGAGGATGCTGCGGAGGAGGAGAAGGCGAGCGACCTGAGGGGGTGTTTAAGATGTACGAGATGGAAGGAGAGGCTGCATTACGCCGTGAGCCTGCGCCGGATGCTCAGCCGATTGGGGGAGCGGAGGAGCGTCGATCAGTGCGGCGACATGATTGCCACCTACGATCTCAACGCCGATGGCGTTCTCACGTTTGACGAGTTCAAGGTCATGATGGCATCGTCGCCCTCGGCGGCAGCGTGATATGGCGGCGTGTTTGGTTTGGTGGCATGTAAATGATTAGTTGTGAATTATTCAATTTATGATTTGTGTAGAGCTAGGGATTCATTCTTTTAGTATTCCAGATGATTCTATATTCTTTGTTATGGATTTATTCTTCTTTTTTTCTTTTTGGCATTAATATTCGAGACTATTTATTTTCCTTGAGATGGATTTATTCATCGACATACTAAAGCGCACTCAAATTTCTTCAATTAGAAGCACCCTCTTACTCGTTCTCGATTCTCATGTTGTGCAATATGATATATGCATGTATGATGTCGACGAACACGTCATTGTACCATACATGCCCAAGACATTTCACGATTGCAAAACATGATTGGAGAACGGTGAATGGTCGTTATGTGTCCTTCCATGATGACTCGTCTCTATGCAAAAACAAGCTCTTTTTTAGCCTTAATAGGGCACAAAATGATCTTGACTAACGTGTGTCATTTTGAATAGATACTGTCACTAAAATAGTAGTTCATGTTGTAGGAATGTTCATTAGCCATGAATCATATAAATGAGGCGAATTTCATAGATAAAATGATTGAACTATTAAGATTTTAATTAGACATTTCTTTTCCAACCAATAAGCTAAAGATTCAAGCAAATAAAACAACAATAATAATAGAAATTATTAGATCCTCTATAATAATTCAATAAAAGCACACCACTCAATTTCCAATATAAGAAAAGCTAATTACGCGTCTTTTGTGAAATTTATTATTTTTATTATTTAACTGTCATCTTTTCATTTTACGTATACTCGGTTGGAAAATAAACTTGATTTTAAAATCAAGACTCCTTAATGAATCATCTGGAGAAGTTGAGAAAAATTAGTTTATTAGCTAAGTTAGTTGAAGTTTCTAGATATGACTAGTATTACATGTTGTATTAATAATTTAGTCAGCTACTAGAATGAACTAGGTGTATTATGTCGGCGAAGATGACCGACTTTAGCATCTATAAATAGGCATTATAGCATTTTGTATTGTGTACAACAAAAATAAGAGTGTGTGGTATTAAAGTGAGTGTACACAACAAGAAAATGTGTAGTGTGTATCTCTCATATATTCCACCAAAATTATCCTCTTAAATATTTTCTCCAAATCAAATTAATCCTCCAATATATTTCCTATATTCCAACAAAGTGGTATCAGAGCCACAAGTTCCCACCTATAGCATGGCTAACTTGTCGTCGTTTCAAGTCCCCATGCTCAATAAGCGCAGTTTCGATAGTTGGAGTATTAAGATGAAAGCATTATTGGGAGCCCATGACGTTTGGGAGATCGTGGAGAGTGGCTATGAGGAGCCGCAAGATGAGACCGCTCTATCCCAACAACAAAGGGAAAGATTGCAAGATGCGAGAAAGAGAGACAAGAAGGCTCTCTATCTCATCTATCAAGCTCTAGGGGACGACAATTTTGAGAAGATTTCGAGTGCAAGCACCGCCAAAGAAGCGTGGGGAAAGCAAATCTCATGTACTGGAGTAGAGAGAGTAAAGAAGGTATACGTCTCCAAACTTTAAGAGGAGAATTTGAATCTTTGCATATGAAAGAGTCCGAGTCAATATCCGATTATTTTTCAAAAGTCTTGGCGGTGTCAAATCAAATGAAAAGAAATGGTGAAAAATTGGAGGATGTTAGAATTATGGAAAAAATATTGCGTTCTCCAACTCCTAACTCCTAATTTTGAGCATATAGTAGTTACAATTGAAGAAACAAAAGATTTAGAGGAAATGAGTATCGATCACTTATTGGGATCGCTACAAGCATATGAGGAGAAACAAAAGAAGAAACATGAAATTGTGGTGCAACTTTTAAAGTTGCAAGTGAGCCCAAAGGAGAAAGAAGAAAGTTCGGGCAATGGTGGTGGTCGACAAGGAAGAGGTCACGGACAAAAGATCGTGGTCGTGGACGAGGATATGCTCGTGGACGTGGACGAGGATATGCTCGTGGACGTGGACGAGGATATTTTCCGAACAATGAAGAAAGAAAGGAGTTCCCAAATAAGGGACGAGGAAGGAGTTCCCCACAATCGAGGTACGATAAATCTTTAATAAAGTGTTACAATTGTCATAGATATGGGCACTATGCTTCCGAGTGCAGAGATGCAAAATCAAAAGTTGAAGAGAAGGCTAATTACGTGGAGAATACGAATGAAGAAAATGGTTGTGTCCTTCTAGCTTATAAAGGAGAAGCTGGGAGAAAAGATGATACGTGGTACCTCGACACAGGAGCGAGCAATCATATGTGCAGGAACAGAAGCATGTTCGTGGAGCTTGATGAATCAGTAAGTGGTAACGTCTCCTTTGGTGATAAATCTAAAATTCCAGTTAAAGGGAAAGGCAAGATACTAATTCGTTTGAAGAATGGAGTTCATGATTTTATTTCTAACATATATTACGTGCCCAATATGAAAAATAATATTTTGAATCTTGGACAACTCTTAGAGAAAGGTTATAATATTCATATGAAAGATTATAGCCTTTCAATAAGAGATGGCAAAAATAATTTGATTGCCAAAGTGCCGATGTCCAAGAATAGAATGTTTTTATGAAATGTGCAAAATGATGTGGTGAAGTGTCTTCAA
Source organism: Salvia splendens (assembly GCF_004379255.2). NCBI lineage: Eukaryota > Viridiplantae > Streptophyta > Magnoliopsida > Lamiales > Lamiaceae > Salvia > Salvia splendens. The sequence goes on along the minus strand of NW_024598910.1, from coordinate 48,888 downwards.
GCATGCTACAAAGATAAGTCTTGGTTGTGGCATCTTCGATTTGGGCACCTGAATTTTGGTAGCTTAAAATTGCTATCAAATAAAGAAATGGTACGAGGATTACAGCCCATCAAGCATCCCGATCAACTCTGAGAAGGATGCTTACTTGGGAAGCACTTCAGAAAGCCATTCCTGAAGGAGTCGAGTTCGAGAGCTCAGAAACCATTGGAGTTAATCCATGCAGACGTGTGTGGACCAATCAAGCCAAGCTCCCTCGGTAAAAATAATTATTTCCTACTATTTATCGATGATTTTTCAAGAAAAACGTGGGTATATTTCTTGAAGCAGAAATAAGAAGCATTTGATGCTTTCAAGAGGTTCAAGGCTGCCGTAGAAAAGGAAAGCGGTCTAGAGATCAAAGCAATGAGGACCGACCGAGGTGGAGAATTCACATCCGGGGAGTTTCAAGAATTTTGCAAAGAAAGAAGAATTCAGCGGCAATTAACGGTTCCAAGATCCCCCCCAGCAGAATGGAGTGGCCGAACGAAAGAACAGGACTATCGTTGAGATGACTCGAAGTATGCTAAAAACGAAGAATTTGCCCAAGGAGCTATGGGCAGAAGCAGTGGCGTGCGCTGTATACCTGTCTAATCGGTCTCCAACCAGAAGTGTGTGGGGAATGACTCCTCAAAAAGCTTGGAGCGGAAGAAAACCAGGGATCGCACACTTGAGAGTGTTCGGGAGCAAAGCCTATGCACATGTACCGGATCAAACGAGGAGTACACTCGATGACAAAAGTAATCCATTCATCTTCATCGGGTACGACTCTAACACTAAAGGCTATAAGCTATATGATCCAACTTCGCAGAAAACAATGATTAGCCGAGACGTGGAGTTCGATGAAGAAGGAGTATGGGATTTCGGCTCGGACAATGACACCACTTCCATACCTCCATTTAGAGATCCAAGAATAGACGAGCAAATAAGAGAGGAGCAACAAGAACAAACAACTCCACCTGCATCTCCTGCTACATCTGTTGGAGGCTCGCCGCTATTTTTCTTGAACGAAAGAGCCACACAACGCGCACGAAATATGGCTGAAGTGTATGACGACACTGAAAGGTTAGAAGATCTTACCTTATTCTGCTTATTTGCTGATTGTGAACCAGTCAACTATGAAGAAGCTGCAGCAAGTGAAAATTGGCGAGTCGCAATAGAAGAATGATACGTGGGAGTTGGTGACACTACCAAAGGGACACAAGGCCATTGGAGTTAAGTGGGTGTATAAAATTAAGAAGAATTTCAATGGTGAAGTTGAATGATATAAAGCAAGACTCGTCGCAAAAGGAGATAGTCAAAGAGCCGGAATCGACTATGATGAGGTATTTGCTCCTGTCGCTCGCTTGGAAACTATTAGACTAATACTCTCTCTTGCAGCCCAAAATAGATGGAAGATTTATCAAATGGATGTAAAGTCGGCTTTCTTGAATGGATTTCTTGATAAAGAAGTCTACATCAAACAACCTGATGCTTACGTGGTGAATGGCCAAGAAGACAAAGTTTTGAAGTTGAAGAAAGCCTTGTACGGGCTAAAGCAAGCACCAAGGGCATGGAATAGCAGGATCGACAATTATCTTGAAGATAACGGCTTCACCAAATGCCCACATGAACATGCGCTCTATGTGAAAAGTAAACGAAATGATGTCTTAATAGTGTGCTTGTATGTGGACGATCTCATTTTCACAGGAAACAATCCAAGCATGTTCGAGGAATTCAAGAAAGCCACGACTGACGAATTCGAGATGACGGACATTGGGCTGATGGCATACTGCCTCGGTGTGGAAGTGAAGCAACTTGAAGATGGAGTATTCATCACACAAGAACACTATGCAAAGGAGATTCTGAACAAATTCAAAATGGAGGATTGCAAGCCAATCAACACGCCGGTGGAGTGCGATGTCAAGCTATCTAAGAACGAAAAAGGAGAAAAGGTGGATCCGACACTATACAAGAGCTTGGTTGGAAGCCTACGGTACTTAACTTGCACAAGGCCAGATATATGTACGCTACTGGGCTCGTAAGTCGCTACATGGAAAATCCAACTACTTCCCACTTCAAGGCAGCAAAGAGGATACTCCGCTATCTCGGAGGTACGATCGACTGTGGCCTATTTTATTCACACACTAATGATTACAAGCTTGTTGGCTATAACGATAGTGATTGGGCTGGAGACAATGATGACCGAAAGAGTACAAGTGGATATGTGTTGTACATGAGAGACACTGCCTTCACTTGGATGTCTAAGAAACAGCCAATTGTCACACTATCAACATGCGAAGCCGAATATGTGGCCGCCACCTTCAGTGTTTGTCATGCGGTTTGGCTCAGAAGTTTATTGGCGGAGCTCGGGTGGTCACAAAAGGAGCCAACAACTATTTGTGTGGACAACAAGTCGGCGATTGCGCTATCCAAAAATCTAGTATTTCACAACCGGAGCAAGCACATCGACACTCGCTTCCACTACATCAGAGAATGTGTTGCGAATCGGGAGATTCAAGTTGAGTATGTGAAATCACAAGACCAAGTTGCTGATATTTTCACAAAGTCCCTCAAATTCGAAGACTTTATCAAGATCAGGACGTTGCTCGGAATGACAAATCAAGTTTAAGGGGGGTGTTGAAAAATAAACTTGATTTTAAAATCAAGACTCCACCGACTTAATGAATCATCTGGAGAAGTTGAGAAAAATTAGTTTATTAGCTAAGTTAGTTGAAGTTTCTAGATATGACTAGTATTACATGTTGTATTAATAATTTAGTCAGCTACTAGAATGAACTAGGTGCACTATGTCGGTGAAGATGACCGACTTTAGCATCTATAAATAGGCATTATGGCATTTTGTATTGTGTACAACAAAAATAAGAGTGTGCGGTATTAAAGTGAGTGTACACAACAAGAAAGTGTGTAGTGTGTATAAAAGAGAGTATTCCCCACATAATCATATTTCTCATATATTCCACCAAAATTATCCTCTCAAATATTTCCTCCAAATCAAATTAATCATCCAATATATTTCCTATATTCCAACATACTCTTCCAGACTTCCAGTCTTCCATATGTTTAGTTGTAAACTACACAAAATAAGGAGTATATATAAAAAACACTTTGAAAAACGTTTATAAGTAACAGAATTTATTCAATTAAAATTTTCAATACCAAATATAATTATTTACTCCCTCTGTCCACAATCCACGGTTAATAATATGGACCCTACAATCCACTAATGTTACTCAACTCTTACTTTTATCCTCTTCTCTCTTACTTTATCAATTTAACATTAAAACACATGTCATATACAACTATGTCTGTTTTTGGTGGACGGAAGGAGTATAATTTTATCTAGTCAAATTATAGATACATAACTATACTTGATTTCCTTTACAAATGAAAGAATATAAATACCCGTTTTTCTAATACTGTACTAAAGTTTTATACAAGATGGACGCGGGATTGGAACTGTTATTGGAGAGTCAAGATATATCCCAAAAGAGAGAGGGAGAAAAAAGTGGATGCCACAAAGGCAAAATGATGATGTGGCGTAAATTTTTTGTATAGAATCTAGAATCATAGAGTAAAATTTGTGACATAGTTTTACATGTCAAAATTGCTAAGATGTACTATCATGATTTATATTCAAAGACATCAAACATAAATAAAATTATAAAACTATGATTATACGGCGATCTCACATAAGTTAAAATATAGAGATTACAAATTTCACATGATACTTAATTTTTGGGATATAAAAATAATTTCGACATAATACGTCCTGGATGACGAAGTCAACCTTGACCAGAAATATTATTGCTAGGTTTATATCTTGACCATGACCAACTTCTAACCCATTCGTGGGAATGAATCAACCAGGTCTACATTCGAATTAGCTGCGTGTATGGTAATCTAATTGGTTATTTACAAGTCCCATTTATACTATACTACTAGTATTTATTTATTTGTTGATGTCGAAAAGGAAATTTCTAGTAGTAGCATTTGTTATTAAGAAGAAACGTCATTAAACTGATAAGGAGTATAATTATACAATATACAACGTGTACAAAAAATATTAGTTTAATAAAAGTATAGAACTATATTAAAAGAATAAAAATTAAACTTATTAACATTCATTCCAAAAAGATACTACCTCCGTCCCATATTAAGAGCATCTCCAGTGGGCGGACATCCCACTAGGACATCCCAAAAACACCTCCTACCACGTCACTAGGACTTCCCATCCCACTGCCACGTCACTAGGACATCCCCTCCTATGTCCGCCCTTCCCACTAGGACATCCCGCAATAAAAAAAATCACAATAATTTAATTACGTAAAAACGGAAATATAATTTTGACACGGAATACGGGAAAGCAAAATACGGGCAAAAATACATATTCATAAAACATAAAAAAAACATAGTTAGAAAAAAGCAAAATACATAGTCATTCGAAAAAAGAAAAATACATAATCTGTTGGATATTTTAGTGTAATTGGATTAACTTGATTGATCAATATAATTATAACGAGACATCAAATAAGTTGGAAGTGCGGAGTGCACACTTATTTGAATTCGTTATGATTAGACGGGGGTTCGGGGGCAGCGCCCCCGAGAGCGGGGTCCAAGGGGCGGCAGCCCCTGTGCAGAAATCTTCATCCGGAAATGAAATTTTCGATAATTGAAGGACCAAATTGCAATTTTATAACCCGCCAACAATCAGTTATTTTCGGTTGTGAAATGAAGGGATGCAACGTTTCATCCTAAACCTCTACATAATCCAACATCCCCGGCTCACTCCGCGTTGAAATGAAGTTCAACGAGCCGTATATATAGAGTTTTTTTTAAAAAAAAAAAAAAAATTCCGGACGTCCGACCGGGACGTCCGACCCTTGCCACAGTGGCGGACGTCCGCCCGCCCGTCGTCGGGACGTCCGAGGACACCCGACGTCCTCACGGGACGTCCATATCCGACCTAAACGCCACAATGGCGGACGTCCCGGTCGCCCGTCGCGACGTCCGACCGGATGTCCGACCGGACGTCCGCCATTGGAGATGCTCTAAGTGTCACATTTAGTATGAGCACGAGTTTTAAGAAATGTAAAAAAAAGTGAATTGAATAAGTTAGTGGATTATGAGTCTCATTTGTATATATATTAGTTTTATAATAAAATGTGAGTATATATATTAGTTCCATAGTTTTTCGCGGTTCCGACTAGATTTCACGGTTTTCCAACGGTTTTTGACGGTTCCGGTTTGGAACCGTCCAGAACCGGCGGTTCCGGCACGGTTTCGGTTCGTAAAATTTGGAACCGGAACCGGCCCGTGGTTCAAAATATGGCGGTTCCGGTTCAAGAAAAAAGTATATAACCAGCTCTATTTAGTGGCGGATGCAGAAAAAAATCTTAGCAAGGGCTTGACTATACATGTGAAAAAATTATATTTTCTATGATCCACTTAAGATGACTTGTTATCTTTTTGGGTTACGTTTCCTTGATTAGAAACAACTCCGTCCCACCATATGTGTCACGTTTATTTTGGGCACAAGTTTTAGGTAGTGGTCTTTAGTGATTAAACTAAAAGTGAATAAGAGAAAGAGTACGAGAGATGATAAAGTAAGAGAGATATAGAGTGTTGTTTTTTTACCATAAATGAAAATATCTTTCTTAGAGTGGGACAACCCAATAAGGAATACATCCACTTACAGTGGGACAGAGTGTGTGTTTTTTTTCTTTTTTTACTTAGCCTCCAAAAATACCACATAAAATTTCATGTCTAAAAGAAAATTCCGCTTTAAACCTAACGGAGGGAGTGTATCAGGAGTAAAAAAAATCACAAATACGACAACTATAAAAATACATCAACTAGTTCAACGCATACCAAATGAAAAATTAACCAAGCATAAAAAAAATTAACCCCAACATTTTTAAAGTCAAGAAAAATAATGTACTCCCTCCATCCCATAGTAGATGACATAGTTGAAGAATGACACAAGATTTTAGGAGATGTTGTTTTGTGTGTTAGATGGAGAGAAAAAAATAGTATATTTATATTAATGTGAGAGAGAACTTTTTCTAAAAAAGAAAATGTGACAACTTTTATGGGACAAACTAAAAAGGAAAGTGTGGCATCTACTATGGAACGGAGGGAGTACTTTTTAATAAATCACACAACTTTATATGAATTATACCAGTATTACACATCCAATGCATAGTTTTTTTTATATTTTATTCTCAAATTTTCATAATGAAGTAAATATAAAGAATTATCATAAAAAATAAATATTTATATAATTGAATTAAAAAATAGAGAAGAAAAAGCTGAACTTAAAAATTAAAATCGCCTCATGATAAATTTTACTGATTATGTGGGAATAAATTGAAGCCACTAAATTTACTAACTATTTGGTCTTCCTAAATTATTTTCTTCTTTGCAATTAATATTACTATTTTTTAATATTAAATTATAATTTTTTAGTGATTAACTACTACTCCAATAAAATAGGTAATGTATTTTTTAAGAAGTGAAATTATATTGGTAAAGTCAAAAGACGTAAAAGGCACAACATCTTAATATAATGTCATCTTCTTCCTTCAACCTTCACACATTGGTCGGCCATATTTCTCATTATTTTCTTTTGTAAATTTCGATTTCCAGGTTCAATTTCAGCCCTTTCTACCATTAAACTTTTGTTGATTTAGTCTTCAACGACACTATCTCGGCAAGGGCTGAAGCTTGCTTTAGAAATTTTAAAAAAAATTGAAGTAGAAAAAAAGAAGAAATTTTTTTCTGTTGCATTTGCTTAAGCCCTCCCTTCCCTCTTACTGTGTCCGCCACTGGTACTATTGCTTTAGCATGTGAATGAAGCACCGAATTTTATGTCAAAGAAAATCCGAGCATAAGAAGGACAATTTAGTACTCCAATAATGAAGCAAGAGTGTGATGCTTGCTTGAGACCATAAAACTCTTTACACATCATGCTCAGACGAGGTTGTTGCATATATATTTCTTCCTCTATTCCTCCATTTAAGATTGTGTTATTCATTATGACCAGATGTGTGAATTCAATTTTTTTATCCATTACTATCAACCTCAGGCAGAATCCACTCATAATGTAGAGGTAATTCCCAGTTACAAGTAAATTTGTTATCATCTAATTGTATAATGTAGAGGTAATTCCCAGTTACAAGTAAATTTGTTATCATCTAATTGTGTAAGGCTCTATTCTTCTAGACAATGAGCAACCAGAGCATGAGAAACAGAGAAAGTTAAGAGAGCGAATATTCACCTTTAGAGACTTCTATATGAAAATTAAAACCAGAAGCACTTGTAAGCCATATTTCAATGCTTTAATGATTTCGATAATGAAATCCAATTCTAGATTTGAATTAATTCAACCACAACATTTATACTATATATTGGAGATAAAATCACCAACCTCCATCCATGCTTTCTTCATTTGATGTAGAGGTTGAAATCCACCTGTTGATGTTAGTCCTTTCTTTGGCTGGATCCTCCAATTGATTTTATCCCCTCTTTAACCTCAAGCCTTTAATAATTCTTTTAATGGATAAAGAATCAACCATTTTATTTATATATATACTAGAACCGAAAGTATATATACAGATATATCGTGACTATCTTTCTGTGTATATAGTTGTTGTATGTGTTATATTTTTTTTTATCGTGGATGTGAGCACACATATATAGGCAATGCAAGTCTCTTCATGAAAGGTGGTGTCCCTTCATATATAAACTTCCATGCATCAACCGAGTCTATATATTATAATGTCTTGATTTATCAAATAAACCAATTTATATAATATATACTCAACCGCCGGTCGCCATGCATTATGCACATAACCGCCTATACATATATTTACATGCGGGTCAACCTTTTATTATTAACAGATGTGTCGGTTGGGAATTGTGGATTAGTTTAGTAGTATAAACTAATTAACTCTTTCTCACAATTCCACCGTAACACACATGCACACTTATATTATATACATATGTATAACAATTTTTTACCCATTAATATACATATGTACAATAATTCCACATCACATACATGCACATATTATATTATCATAATTAGAGGTAAGAGATAAGAGAGGAGTGTTATCAATACACCCGATTCTAATCCTTTAATCGAGACTAATCCTTAAAATTAAACCAATAGTTACATAGGTCACATAACAATATAAATATTCTTAGATTCTCCCACTTGACCTTTGTATCGTCTTGATGGTTTAGTTACCATAATGCGCACTTTTGTATCAAGTTCATAAATCCTTTAAATACCATATAAAATTAGAATCGATCGAATCATGACGGTCACACATCATTATGCAATATGATCCCTTCCATGTATCACAAACTAATTCTAACTTTATATTGTCCTTTCATTGAGTGATCCTTTATTCTCAATTTATCATATGTTATCCAAAAACCATAATGTATACATACTATAATGATAACATATTTAATAAACAGAAACACAACTTTAATTGAATTCCAAGTGTCTTACACTTTATGAGCACAATATAATTCGCAAGCAAGACTTTCTCTATAATACCCAAATGCTTTTCATGGTCAATAAACATTTGGGTGATAATCCTTTATTTATCGGATCTGCTTCAATTATATTAGTCCTTATATGCTCAATGGACACTTTATGTTTATGTACTTCTTCATTTACCGACAAATACTTCAACATCATACATATCACCTTTCAAGCACTTATCTTTCCTTTAGAAGAAGATTTCTGTGAAATTATCACTATAAAATCTCAGCGGCTTAGCGATAATGTTAACAGTTCCAAGTCCCGGGATGAAATTTCACAATCACTTTTCATGAACTTTGGCCTCAAAGCATGCCAAATTCAACTTTCATAGTACAAATAGCAATGACAAACTATTTTCCACTTTTCCGTAATATTGTTCCCACGACTTAAAGGAACAAATAGCCAAACGTCAATTTTCTACCATTGGCGCATCCGGCTGAATCTGAATATCCAATGACTTTTAAGTCATCGGATCCCCTTTATAGAAGTATGTGCTCTTTGGTGCCTTGCAAGTACCCGAGGACTTTCTTTGCAGCTTTCCAATGGTCCATTCTGGGATTACTTTAATATCGACTCAACATACCAACAATAAAAGTAATATTCGGTCGCCTCCATGTTTGAACATAGTTCAAACTCCCAACCACTGATGCATATGGAATTCTTTCCATTTCCTTATGCTCCAATTCATTTTTAGGACATTGTCTTCCTTCTGAATTGAAGCTATCCTTATAGAGCAATTTTCCATTCTATATCTCTTTCAAATTTTATTGATATATCTCTTATGAAACAAATTCAACGATCCTTGTGATCTAACTCAAAATATTTCTATTTCGATCACATAAGATGTCTCACTCATATCTTTCATTTCAAAATCCTAATGTTCCAATTCACTTTTAGGACATTTCATTTTACCGAACTTGTCTCCCTTCTGAATTGGAGCAATCCTTATAGAGAGATACTATTTATTAACATCATGTAACATACCCATATCATTTGCAACAAGCAAAATATCATCAACATATAAGACTCAATTCATGAACTTGCTCCCACTGATTTTTACATAGATACATCGATCAATAATGGTCTCTACAAAATCATATGACACAATGGTATCATTAAACTTTTAAAATACCATTCCCAGGAAGCTTACTTTAGTCCATATATTGACTTACTCAGCTAACATACTAATTTTCCTTTTCATATGGTCACGAATCCTTCAGGTTGGTCCATATATATTTTCTCTTACAATTTCTCAATTCAGAAAGGTGGTTTTTTTCATCCATTTGGTGAAGCTCGTGATCATAATAAGCCACCAATGCCAAAATAATTCTTAAAGAATAGTCACTTTTCATGGCTTATTGGAATGAGTAAATATTTATCACGGTTTATGTCTGATACGCTCGGATTTTGCACGGTTTTAAGGCCATTATTTGATCCGTTTTGAATGTCAAAGTTGCATTACATGTCCATTATTTGCATATTTTATCTATTTTGGTATTTTGACATGTTTTGTGAGAAATGTGCATATTTGAGCCTAAAAAGGGAGTCAAAAGGCGAAGTAAGAAATCTGGAGATTCTGGGAGCATCCAACAACCACTGCAAGATCGCCGACGTCCGTCGGCGCCCAACGACTGCCAAGTCTGTAGCAGCCCACTCCGGGAAAGCTGTGCATGGAATGAAGACCGCCTAGTGACCGCTGGGCAACGTGCGACGACCGCTACAAAGGGTCCAGAAAGTTATGGGATGATAGCTAGCGACCGTTGAAACAAGCGCAGCGATCGCCGCCCAAGAGTTAGAAGCCTCAGACCAACCCATACCGACCGCTGGGAAAAAGCGGCGAGCAGAATTTTCCCTACTTTCTCTCCAAGATTTACCTTATTTTACAACCCTTTTTCCTTATTTGAAGGGGGCGATTTCTCCCCGATAAATAGCCCCTAAAGCTTCATCATTATCATCCTCTCTTTGCAACATATTTTCCAGAGGTTAAAAGTTAGAGTACTTCATTGTGCAAGGAGTTGAAACAGGATTCAAGATCATCAAAGCGACAATGATTCAACCTTTGGGTTTATTTGCTTCAGTTTGATGTTTTCATTGTCTTCCCTTCAATCTATGTTTTTAGATTATTCGATCATGTGTAACTAAATTCATAGGATTCTAGGGATGTGTTAGTAATGACTTTGGTTATACAATTCTTTTTTCTATTTAATATCCGTTTGTTCTTACTTTGTTTCTTCCTTAAGTTGTTGGATAATGCTTCACGTTTGAGTGACACATTCTGTGATGAATTAATATAACTTGCTACATAATCGTGAGAGGAGGTTGGCGTGTTAGGTCCACTTAATAGACACTACAATTAGCTTCCTTTAAAACGACACTGTTAATTGAGAGTGAAGACTTTTCAAGGGTCTTAGGAGCTTTTAGGAGTTACGTATTTAGGATTGACAACCCTAATGTTTATAACCAACGTTTGCATCGCATGAGCATAAACTAGTCGACTCGTTCTATCAAAGTAAGAAATGTGCTAGGATATTGTCGTTGGAATTTTATAACCATAACTGTGAATGCACATCCCTGGAATTCCCCTTATCTCTATACTTTTATCTCTGTGATCTATTTGCAATTAGTTGTTTATTGCTTTCAAATCGTTCTCTGTTTTCAAAAATTCAAGAATATTTCTGTTCTCCAAATAGTAATTGAGTTTTAGTAGAGGGTATCAAGTCTGTGATTGTTTTCCCCGTGATCGATATCCGGTACTAACCTTTAGCTATACTATTCATACTCTGTATACTTGCAGGTATTTATAGTACTAATAAAAAGTGCATCAAGTTTTTGGCGTCGTTGCCAGGGAATACATTCACTTTGTGATTGATATCTTCAAACAGACAATTTTACTACTTTGGATTTTAATTGCTTTCTGTTTTATTTTTAGTTTAATTTGTTTTTGTTTTTGTTTCTTTCAGGTTATGTAAGCGAACGCGTTCTGGAAAGAACATCTAGAACCGCTGGATCCCAAACTTGAAAAGACCCGAAGGAAAATAAGAAGTGAGCAAGGATCAATGGCAGACAGAACAGAGCTAGAAAGACTTCAAGCCATGGTCAAGACACTGATGGATGAGAGAAATACGGAAAAGGCTGCCCGCGAGGCGCAGGAAAAGAAGGATAAGGAGATAGTGCCCGTGATGCACATGTTCAATCACGGGAATATGATTACTTTTCCCGAAGGCCCTCGCATTGATGCTAACAATTTTGAGCTGTGAATGCCCCTTATACAAAGGGTTGAGCAGTTTCCTTTTGCAGGCAGGGCCATAGAAGATGCCAACCGCCACCTATCGAAGTTCGTGGAAATCGCCAACACTCTGAAATTAAATGGTGTCGACAACGATGCCATAAGGGTAAGACTCTTTCCCTTTTCTTTAATTGATTCTACTAAAGAGTGGTTTGAGTGTGTTCCCACGGAACAAGTCTCCACATGGAAAGATATAGTGGCTGTCTTCCTAGACAAGTACTACCCGCCAGGCACGATCTTAAAGCTCAAGAGTGAGATCTTCCAGTTCATACAAGGCCCCGACGAGCCCCTCTATGAGGCATTTGCTCGTTTCAAAGGCCTCCTTCGCAAGTGCCCCAACCACGGTTTCACCGTGGATCATCAGGTAGGAATCCTTTATAATGGATTTAATGAAAAAGTATGTGCTATGTTGGATTCAGGGGCAAATGGGGGATTCTTGCGGAAGAGTGGACCGAATGCCATGGCAGTGATTGAGGAAATCGCCACCAACAGCAGAAGGTGGTCGAAAGAAAGGCACAACTCAAGAAGAGTGGCGGCCATAGAGGAGGCCGAAGAGAGTTCTTTCGCTAAGGAATTGGCCGAGCTTAGAGTTCGGGTTGACCAAATGGACACGTCTAGAAGAGAGGATCCGGCTCCACCGACATTCGTCATTCCGGTCACCAAACCCGACGTTTCTCCCCGCTCCTATGGAAGATGTAACATCCCTGACCAAAAGTGTGCATAAATTTATATATTTGCTTATTAATTGTATTGTACTAATTTTAGTATAATAGATAATAATGTTAAGTACAATTACTAGAGATTAACATAAGTAAACAAATATATGCAGATGTATGTATAATATCTCTCGTATGTAAATTCACGTAATACACGTAATATATGTAGTTTTGATTCTTGAAAGTTTGAAAAATAAATATTCCATATAAATGTGTATCAGTGTATGTATCAAAAGAGAGTGTAATTACATATATATGTGTGCATGGATCTATATGTACGAGTACAAGCTTATTTTATAGTATGAGATTTTATTACATGATGTATATGTTTACTACTCCTATTAATAAATATATAAATAAAGTAAATAAAAGAAGGTTAGTCATCAATATTAAATACGTGGCCTAGTTGCAAGATTAACACTTATCTATATTATATATCTTTTCAATCGCAATATATGAGTTATATTGGTGACTCCAATATATAATGTCAGGGGGAGTTTTCCTAAAACGGACTACAAAGACTACTGAATTCATATACACATCATTATTCTTCTTAGAAAAAAAAAGAGTAGAGAAAAAAAAATAGAGAAGAGGGGAAGAAGGAGATATGCGAAGAGCCAAGTAAAGATCCAGGAATGAAAATGGGAAATAAAAATAAGGAGCTCGAAAAAATTTTCATATCAAAGGTGGGTATAAATCACTCTTTAATTTTATATATGTTACATAGTTGATTGTTATATGTTAGATTGGAGTGAATATTTGAATTGTATAATATGAATCTAATATAGTTATGTGTTATTTGAAATTATTTCAAGGAATATGATATGGACTGGGATTGTTGCAATGGATATGTTTTACATATGATATTAGAGTTAAATGAATTATTTGACTAAAGAGGATTTGTGACAGTCTTGCCCTGAGTCTGATATCAATGGCAATGGACCTACAGGTCATTTACAATGGCAATGGACCTACGGGTCTATATACAATGGCAATGGGCCTACGGGTTATATATACAATGGCAATGGACCTTCGGGTCGTATATATGTATACAATGGCAATGAGACCTCCAGGTCATATTATACAATGGCAATGGACCTTCGGGTTATATATATATGTACAAAGGCAATGGGACCTACGGGTCGTATACAATGGAAATCCCGGGTAGATACCAGACTTGATTTGTCACAAAACAATAAATTGAAAATAAAGGCATGTGCATATGGATATGAAACTGTTGATGAGATTTAATGTGGATATGAAACTGTTGATGAGATTTAATGTTTATGGTTATGTGTGTTAATGTAGAATATTTGTAAATAAGCTAATAAATGATGGATTTTGTAAATATGGTATGTGGATGGTGATGTAATTAGTATATGATTTCTTTACTTAAAATTGTAATTGTTTATATAAGTATATATGCCAAAGAGAGGTTGGGGTTTGACAGAAGATGCCAACTATGTGCAACAAGGAGGCGGTCCCAACAAGACAGCAGCGCGAGTGGCGGACATAAACAAGAAGTGGGTCGCCAAGCAAAAGAAGGACGAATGCAGCACCTCCGGAGTGAAAACTGGGGACTGCTCGACTCCCAGCGGACCGCCGCACATCCCGTAGCGGCCCGCCACTGGATCACAGAATGGGATCTGCCTGACGCCTAGCGGACCACCTCACACCCGCAGCGGCAAGCCACTGGAGAAGCAGAGGCGCCCGCCAAACAGGAACTCGTGCGGCACAACGGGATTGTACTCCCTTTCAGCCGAGGAAGTAATTCAAGCTTGAAGAGCAATTCAAGCATTTTCTAAATATGTTTTGTAAGGTCCATACTAACATCCCTCTCGTTGAATCGTTGCAGGAAATATCAAGGTACATGAAGTTACTAAGGGAGGCCGTGATGAGAAAGAAGAAGCCTACAAAAGCCGACCTTAAGTTGTCTCACCATTGCAGCGAGATCATCCAAAGGGGGAGGGCAGTGAAACAAAGAGATCCCGGTCAATTCATAATTAGGTGTTCAATTTGAGAAGGAAAAGTGGACAAGGCCCTTTGTGATTTAGGGGCTAGCATCAACCTTATGCCGCTGAAATACAACGAAAAGCTCAACATCGGACCTCTCAAGACGTCGGATGTGATCATAAGGCTGGCCGACAACACGGCAATCAAAACAGTGGGCATGATTGAGGATGTCTTGGTAAAGGTAGAAGATTTTATCTTCCCTGCCGACTTCATTATACTTGATATGAAATTAGACAAAAATGTATCTCCAATCTTAGGCAGAGATTTTCTAGCCACATACAAAGCTCTTATCGATGTAGTTAGAGGCGAGATCACGATTAGAGACAATTACAGCCGCTCCACCTACAAGATAGAGAGTGAAATGCTTAAGTATGAAGATGCGCAACAAGCCAAGATGGAGCGTGAATGCAGGGCGGTCATGATGATCGACACGTCTAAGCCTTTTAGGCTATTAGAAGGGGAGGATTCTTCTAACCCTTCTATTTTTATTGTCCATACTATTCCTCAAGTTCCTAAAAAGAACAAACCTAAGCATGTTAAACCTCCCTTGCAGGAGAAGCCTAAGAAGAAGAAGAAGGACAAGAAGAAGCCACCAACTCTAGCCGATCCCGAAGTCTATGGGATGAAGAACTCGAACGGAAAATACAAATGGTGGAGAAAGATTTGCAACAAAATGGTTTCGTTCGCAGTTTTCAGCACTAGAGTCGTTGATCCGCCCACTTAGTTGGGCCACTTCAAGTCGAGCCAACGACTTTAACAAAGGCGCTTGTTGGGAGGCAATCAAATTTGTTTTTTATTTCCTTCGGTTTTGTATTTCTGGTTTTTCCTTTGATTTTCGTGCATTTTCTATGCACCTAAAAAAAATTTAACTCGTAGCAGCCGCTGCGCAATCCACAGCGGTCGCTACCGATTTTACACGTGTGCAGGAACAGGTCGGGCCCTAGGGCGGGCTGGAGGAACTGTTGTGCGGGCCACAGCGGCCCGTTGGAGGTGCGCCGTATTCGCAACACGCGCAGTGGTCGTTGCACGTCTCGCAGCGGTCGCCACGGAGATGTCAGTGACGCATTTTCGCCTATATAAGGTGAGTTTTCTCTCATTCTTTCCACCATCTTCTCTAATTCTCTCTTGCACACGACCCCAACTACAAATTATCACTAAATTCACACACCCACACTCTCATTCTCCCTTTCCATTACGAATTTCAAGCTTTCATCGTCCAATTCTCTCTAACTCAAGGTATGAATCCTACTTTTAATTTCTGAGTTTTGATTGAATTCTTCCATGGATTTTACTCTTTCTTGATGAATTGTTCGGTTGAAAAGCATGTTTTAGTATGGGGGATGAGTTTGATGATGTTTATAATTATTTTTCATGGTTAGATTTTGCATAGGGTGGTGAATTGTTGATTTTTGTTGGTGAATTCCCTCTTGTTCTTAGTGTTTATATTTTGCAATCATGTTCATAGCATTGTGAGGCTATTATTACTTCCATGAATAGCAATACATGTGTAGTTATAGAGATTGTTGATTTTTGTTGATTTTGTTGATACGTCTCTGCATGGATTCAGTTCGATCCAATTTATGTTAAGTTGTTATACTTTACCCTTTTAATTGTGGAATTATGCTTTAAAGACTACAACATATATGCTTTAAGAACAATGCTTCGTACTCCGCTACAGGATGGTGTAGTGGAAATGTGGAATCGTACATTAATGGAAATGGTTAGAAGTATGTTAAGATTTTTTTTTGCGACGCGATGCGTGACCATGTTTAACATGAGACGTATGAATTGTAGCACCAAAACTGCCCACTAAGTATTATTAGGCTATTCTATAAGATTTAATTTAAAGTAAACAAAATCGTTATGTTCAACTTTCTTATCGAACCAAGCCTTCCTTTTAGGACAATCTTTCCTGATGTGTTCTACTTTCTTGCAAATGAAACACTTCTTTTCCTTTATGGATACGCTTTTCCGGACCTTTCAGAAAAGATTTATCCTTTCTTTTGTCCTACTTAGTTTTCCTTTACTGGTGCTTACACCTCCAACACCTATGATATTCGCAACTTGATAATTTATCTTCTTTAATCTCCCTTCATTTTAAACCAACATAGCCTTTAATTATTTAAATGTCCCATTTATCTTTAATGGTGTTATTATTCACCTGGAACTGGCTAAATTTAACATGTAGGGAGTTTAAGATAAATTTTTGGCCGACAATTGCTCATGAACCTCCATTCTCGAGGTCGTTCACTTCTTTGAATCGATTGAGACCAGTCAAACTTCTTTGTAGTAATTATGCTTCTACATTTTGACTTATCAGCCAAACTTGATCGTGAACGCTCTTTAATTTTCTTAATGAATTCCCTTGCATTTTCTGTCATGGGCAAAGATGACCTCAAATTTTCTGCCATTGTCATTCTCATAAGGCTCAACCTGTTTGATCACTCACAAGTCTCACATTGAGATTTATAGTTACAGAGTGACATCTATAATGGCTGAGGATTCCTCTTCCGTTAGTATGACATGGTCCAATATCTTTACACCGTAAACCGAATCTATTCGGACCATTCTTCATAATTTTTGCCCATTAATTTAATGACAGAGTTAGCATATGCATACAAATTTTATAAAGCTGCAACATTTATACATGCTTATCTATACGTGCTTGAGTTCTTTAACATAGATTCATAAACAGTAATAAAACTTTAAATAACAAGCATTCAAGTAACATTTGGGTAATACTTATGCTAAATATATACTTTAATAATTAATCAAACTAAACATATATCAAATAAGCATGTTGCCTTTGAGTGTACATATTAAATGACACATGAATAAATGATTAATCCACTTCGTATATATTAACTATATATAATGATTCACCTTTGGGTGATCTCCCAGTATATAGATAATAAAATATTTGATCAATCAAATTCTTATGTCATTTATAGCATCTCTATAATCATGATTAATATGTCATTTATAGCATCTCTATAATCATGATTAATTAATTAACATTTATCATTTTCAATAAATAAATGCAATATAACAAGACCACTTTGGTGATAAACAAGTTATATATTATTTAAATATTGAAATCTTTAATGGTAGAATATCCTTATGTTATTTTAACATTTCATAAAACAATTACCCAACACACAAGCGGAAGCATATTAACCAAAATCGAAAAATCCAAGACCATTCTAATTTCGATTTTGAAATCACATAAATGGTGAATTAACCAAATCTGGATTGGCTCTGTTACCAACTAATTCACCCGATTCTAATCCTTTAATCGAGACTAATCCATCATAGTATCGTCTCTAATATTAGAATCCTTAATATTTAATATAAACTTGATCCTTAAAATTAAACCAATAGTTACATAGGTCACATAAGAATATAAATATTCTTACCGCACCTGCTTTCGCCAACGGCTCAACATAATCCATATGATTTGTCACCGTCAAGTGGCAATCCAAATATGCCTTGCAAAGTAAGAATTTGCCAACGGTGTGTGCTCTCTATCACTGGAGCTCCAATTGTGAAGTTTGGCACGAAATGACCCGATATTAATGCAAATAATCCAATAGTTAAATTCCATTGAGGTAAAGACTTATAATCTTGAATTTTTTGCAAGTTTGGTATATGATGATCATCAGCAGAATGTGATATAGTGGATTCTCCAACCAAGTAACAATTAAAATTAAACCTACCCAACCCGTCCTGCAACAAACCTGAAATCAGGTAGCATGAGCCATGTGCCAAATTCACAACAACTAACTAAGTCAGCAGCAGAAGTTTTAATAGTTCACAAAAATATGTGAAACGGCAATCACAATGTCGATAGTATGATAGTTATCTCACTTTTCTATGCAACAAATTAGCAATGTGTACTGATTTATGTTACCTATTCATGTGTAAATGACACGATATTCACAACAATCATTTCAAAATTTTGACAACATTTTATTAGGTTTAAATTGTACTCCGTATTACGTCTGATAAGATATCTTTGTTTCCAACATATTCCAAGTTAAAAACTCCATTACCAACATATATTGTCAAGTATTCTCCTAAACCTATCAAACTAGCAATTATATACTCCCAATTAATCAAAACATCCTCCATTCCCTTCCCTTAAAATCTCGGCCAACACTAACTTTTTTATTACTACTCTACTATTTATACCCTAACATAAATCTTAAGCTATTAAACTCAAATGCTTCAAGATACACCTAAATGAATTTCCATATGCAGACTAAACAAAAATCTCACATTTCGGCCATTTTTCAATTATTGATTCACAATCAGATTATTTTCGAATATCAAAATCCATCATCTTAATTGTTCCTCTATATGGGTCATTGCCAAAATAGGCCCATTTAAAATCAAAAGCTCAACCAGAAAATTATTACATCCTATTCGGAAAAGTATTTAAGATAATTCGGGAAATCTTATTAAATCCTTATCCGAAATTAGGAACACCAATTCCAGCCATGGCGACCTCATACTTGGCCAATCTCTTCTCTCTCCTCAACCCCTCCAAACCACCACCGTCGGCGGCGCCCTCTCGCGCTCCCAAACTCCCTCCGCTTCATCTCTCCTCGTCAAACTCGCATCCAGGGTGCGAGCCGCTGGTCCTGTCCAACGAGGCGCAGTCGCGGCCTTCGTACTCCTCCGACGTCGCGGCGGTGGTGTGCCCTTCGCTGGCGTACGCGAACACGATGTTCTTCCGATCCGCGTACAATGTGCAGGTGATCGTGGACGACAACGAACCGGAGGAGAAGCTGCTCGGCCGGTTCAGGAGGGAAGTGATGCGCGCCGGAATCATTCAGGAGTGCAAGCGCCGCCGGTTCTTCGAGAACAAACAGGAAGAGAAGAAGCGGAGGGCTCGCGATGCTGCGAAGCGCAACCGTCGGAGGTCTCTCTCTCACTCTAATGATTACTGTTGGCGCTCTGCAATTTGCTCTGTTTCTATTTCTCTTATTTTGCGCGAATTCATGAGTGGTGGATGAGGATTGGTTTAATGTATTTGAATTTGAAGGATAATCCGTGATAATTGAATCAATTAGTGAATTTTATTAGCTAACTCGAAAAATTGTGAAATATATGTATACAATTGTAGTTGATGCTTTTTTATCTTTAAACAAAATTGAGATCGGATATGCATATAAGCCCACCCGCAACGCGTCACGCGGGTGGCCCGTAATCCGTTACTAAGGGACGAGACGGCGGCGTGACGCATTGCAGCGCCCCGTCTCGTCCCCAGCCCGCCACAAGTTCCGTCCCGCCGTGACGGATGGCGAGACATCTCGCCACGCGCCATGGCGACGTGGCGTGCTCCTGCGCCATGCGTGACGCCCACTCGCCGACCCGTGAGTGGCCATCGTCACGCTGACGCAATAAATCATTTTTTTTAAATCTGAATTTAAAAAAAAATTAAAAAACGAAAAACGGTAATATTACCGTTATATTACCGTTTTTTGTTTTTATTTTTATTTTTTACTCTATAAATACTCCTAATTCATCCTCATTTCACACACAAATAACATCTATTCTTCCCAATCATCTCCATTTTCTCTCCAATTTTCATCTAACCTCTCATCACAAAATGTCCGGCGACGGAAACTCTGGCGGTGGCGGCTCCGCCGGTTCGACATCAACGCGTTCGGTGACTGGGGGCATGTATAGTGTCCTGGGTGGTGGATCCGGTTCGTCGACGCCGGGCACCCAGGGTTCGTCGACGCCGGGGGTACCAACCACCCCATTTTGATGTGGATGCATACGCCCGTCCCTCCGCCCCGAGGTATTCGCAAGGATTATCCCAGATTCGAGAGGATTATTCCGTTGAACCCACTCCGGAAGAAGGCCGAGGCGGAGGAGGACGCCGAGTCGGTGGAGGAGGCCGAGGTGGGGGAGGAGTCCGAGGCGGTGGAAGCTCCAGGGCGGAGGTGGACGAGGAGGATCTAGGCCGACATCCGTACAGCCCCAAAGAAACGCTGGCGGTGTACAACGCCTGGATCAGCGTCTCGTACGATCCATCGTCGGGAATCAACAACCCCGGAAGTGCTTCTGGGAAAAGGTCACCGAGGCCTACCACAAGATTAAGCCGAAGGGGTCCCACCGCCGCACATATAAGAGGCTCTGTGCTCACTTTGACCGAGTCGACAGAGAGGTCAAAAAATTCTGCGCCATCTACAAGAGTGAAGCGGCTCATTACCAAAGCGGAGCCACGGGAGCCGACATTCTGAGGTCGGCGTTGCGAGTCTACTACGACGACACCACCAAACAATTTAAATATGTCGATGTTTGGGAGGTCGTCAAAGACGAGGAAAGGTGGGCGGGCGGTGTTCGGTCCAGCTCTGGCTCGACCTGCACGAAGCACACGTCGGGTGGCCAATACTCGTCTAGTGAGGGCGGTTCGGGCAGCGCCGCACAAGAGTTTTTCTCGCAGGAGGCTGAGGGCACGGCAGACGATGCCGGGGGTCCTCCCTTGGGCGCCATCGGCCGTAAGGGAGAAATGCGGCGAAGGCGGCTAGAGGGAGGAGGGGCCGAGCCGAATCAAGCCAGGCGGGCTCGGAGGCACCCTCGAACTCCCTAATGTCCATGTACATGACCGCCATAATGGCGGACAATTCCCGCATGACGCATCCCCAATACCAAGCCTATCTTGCCGGAATTGAGTTTATGGCAAGACAACTTGGTATTCCATCTCCAGGTGGCTTCAGTGCACCTCCACCGCCTTCGGGGGATGATTCGCCGGCGGAGTAGTTTTTTTATTTTCTATAAAATTGTATTTTAAATTATGTAATTTTTATTTTTTAGGATTTTAATTATGTATTTTTTTTATTTTTTTGAATTCTAAGTTGTATTTTTATTTTATGTTGTAATTTTATTTTATTTTTAATGAAGTGTGTTTTTATTAATTGAATTTGTTGGAAATAAAAATAATAATGAAAATTGCATGAATAATAATTTAAGGGACAGTTAAGGGACGGATAAGAGATTGAGGGTTGCAGGTTCCGTCCCTTAGTTAAGAGATAGAGAAAAAAGTACAGTGGGGCCCTGAATAGTAATTTAAGGGACGGATAAGTGACAGTGTTGCGGATGATGTAAGATTGAATTGGTGTGTGCTGTTTTCCCCATAGTGTTTGTATGTAGTATAACATATAGTATGTAGTTGGGAAATTAAGTGCTACAGAGAGAGGGAGGCGGATTTATTTGATTGATCATCCAAATAAGGTATTGATGTAGGCAGATTAAGTGCATGCTTCTTTAGAATTTCATGCTTTTGGTTTACTGATAATCCAAATAATGTATTGCCAGTATTTCATTATGTGGGCAAATTATGTGTGTCTTACCTTTGAGATTGAGTTGTTTGTGGTTTTCTTACTAGTTTGTGGCTACAAGCAAGCAATTTATTGAGATAGGGCTTGAGTCTTTAATCGAGTACCTGACCTTGTTTCGAATTGCGTCTCTTTGCTATGTCCGTATCACTTATGGTGGAGCTGGGACTTGCTAATTTGTACACACAAGTTCTTTCCTTGGTCAAGTTCTTTTATGGATGATTTAAATAGATGACCTCACTCACGAAAGACATCATAGTATTGTCAACGGCCCTCCTGTTGCTCAAAGCTCAGACCTATATAACTCTTACAACTAGAGTCTTTAGATATTTGCTTGTTTGGAGTTTTGAGGGTTTAAACTTTGATGAGCTTTTTTTGTCAAACTGACATGTCTGTAGATGCATATTTGATGGTACGTCCTTGGACTTTTTCATAAATTGGTTAGATTGATGTGTTTTTTCATGCATCACTGCATTTTGTGGCACAATGATCTTACATCGGTTACATGATACTGCCATTCTCAAATATCCATGAATTTGAAGAGAATTCATTACAGACATGATGATTTTCCAGATATTTATAAACCATGTTCCTTGATCACATTCCTTTACATGAATAATCTACAGACGACCTCAAGCGAAATTCGCAACACAAGACAAGCCAGAGATCTCGAAGAGCAAGAAGGAAGACGATGATGACAACTGGGATATTCCTGAAGGAGTCCTTCCCAAGTGACCATATCAAATTGCAGCAGCATGTGAATTTTCGAGGTCTCATAGTCGCAGCTTTCCTCTGCTGATTTTGGCAATGGGATTTGAATTTGGTTTCATGGTGGATTCAAATTCATTTGACCATTGATTGAGATGGATGAAATTGGATTTATGTATATTGATTTACCAGATTGAATGGTTGGCAAATCTATGCAGTAAAATAGGTGTTAATATTATGGTCCTGTGCTTTAAGTGTCTGAACTCTACCACTAGATTGCTTTTAAATTTACAATTGCAAATTTTTAAAGGAATTGTTTGCAATGAAAAATCTAACTGTGAATTTGAAAATTGTAGTGCTGTCAATATGGAGTATTTGTGATTTGATTTAGGACTTGCTTAATATGGTATGCGAATTCTTGATTAATTTGATTTTTTTTTGTAAATTACAGCTTGATAGGTAAATATGGTTGGAAATTGCGTGGGTAAAAATGAATCTTGTGCAGTAAAGTTTTTCACCCTGCAGTTTCTTTGAAAGTAGACTATTTAAATTCCAGTTGTGAATTAACTAACTTTTAATCGTAAATTAATAATTTTAATAAAAGTAATTAGATATAAATCGATATTTGTCGAGTGGGCTTGAGATTTTTGTGCAGTAATGGGCTTCAGTTTTTGTTTTGAACCCCACATATTGATGTAGTATGAGTTACTCTAGTATTTACAGGTTCAGTAGTAAGTCTTTATTTTGTAAACTAAAGGTTCATTTTTGTCCTTAACATATTGCGATTTTATGATTTTGGTCTAAAATACTATTTTTTAAATTATTCAGTCCCTCCCAAAAAGGAAAGTGAGTCATCTTTAATGGGATTGAGGGAATCTTATTTGGGATAAATCAAAAAGGAAAGTGAGTCATTTTTAATGGGACGGATGGAGTAGGAAGGTATAAAATCCTATAGTAGTAGTAGTACAGTTTATATTATGAGTGATTTGGTTTGAGACTTGTAGGATGGGAGAGGGGTGGGGCAAGCAAGCGTAGAGTGGTTGAATGTAGTGGGCTCTAATTAGTGAGACGCGACAACGTGTTACTTTCCCAACATCTATTAATTTTAAATGTACATATGCAACAATCAACATTACGACTTTCTTTCTTGTCAATTCTACTTGATTCTTTACTTATTAATTTATTAAATCTTACCATAAAATAACACTCACTAAATTCGTATAGGTGACTATGTTATGTGGTAATGTCATCATTAAATTTTTTGAATTTATATTCCTAAATCTATAACACCTTCATCCATTGCCATCTACCTCATATTCCGACCTACAAATAACTTAAATCCCAATCACAATCCCAATACTCCTACTATATTAGTCAAACCACATTCTTAAGAGCCAAATGCAAAATAACAGAGTTATTGATGCTAGTATTACCGAAAGTTATTTTTATTTGTTATACTATTATACTCCCTTCGTCCACTAATAGGGAACTTGGAATCAAAGCATTAAACTATAATTATATTAAAGTTATTGTTAAGCTAATTGTTCTAGTGAGTTAGGGGTAACTTCGTAATCTATACTTTAGAAAAAAAAGTTAACAATCAGATGAAAGGCATGAGTGTCATGATGCAAAATTTCAACCGTAAGATGTTTTTTCTTATTCAATAAATTGATGATTAACATTATCATTACAACAAATGAAAATATTATTATTAATAATTAATAATCTCTTGAAGAAGAGAGGATCCATAGGAATCAATTCATCATACAAAGTTAGTGTTAAAAGAGGATGAAAAGTAGAGGCCTTAGCTATTGAAACATGGGATTATCGCCATTTGTTCATATCAATTCACGTGACACTCGTGTTTCTCTAGGCCCACCACCCCATGAATAATAGAGGAAGAAATAAAGATATAGTGTATGATTGGATGCACTGAATGTACACCTCATCTACCATAATTAAAATATAATTAAAAATTTTATCAATCACATATCAAAATTTAAAACTCTTATTTGAGAGTTACTCCTTTTCATGTCTCGCAATATGTGTCCCATTTTAACGTCACATGAGTTTTAAGAGAAATATGAAAAAATAAATTGAAAGATTTAGTAAACTATGAATTCTATTTTTATAGTAAAATATTAGTATTGTAATACGTAAAATAAGTTAGTAGAATGTAAAGTTTCACTATCAAAAATAACAAATATAAAATGGAATAATTAATATGGAATTGACTAAAATAGAAAACTGAGATAACTATCTATGACAAATGAAGTACTATATGACATACCAATATGAAAATCCGATACATATGATGAGACGGAGGAAACACTAAATTTATCAAACCTCTTAATAATAAATCTCGTATTAGTTAATACTATTGTATACAAAATAAGTTAACCACCACCACTTTTGTCTTTCTATTTTTCATACTCATTATATGTGAGAGTCTTGGGTCAAATTATACCATGATCAAAATTTGTTAAACAAATCAATCTAAATAAAATTATTCCATGACCATTAGAAGAATGATTTAAATCCAAATATATTTTAATTATAAATATGCTATTGGACGTGAATTCGCATCCAGATCTTGACTTGTCTTGCTCACCCAAACTTTAAATATTTTTGGTATATACGTACTTTCTGATTTTAAACCTTTCCCTTAATTGTCAATTTCGATAAAACAATAGTATATCTGATATAGCAATATAAGGTGTGGATAATCATTTTTATATAGACGTGTTTAAATTAGAGTACACATAACGTGCGCTATCTGGTTTGTGTGTGGATAATTGAAATATATTTTCTATTAAGAGAAAATCAAGGGTGATATCCTAAAAAAGATCATTATATTGGGAAAAGGCAATAATTATCATTTAATAAAGTGATTATTCGAATTCACTAGCAAACCAGTGCGCACTGATTAGTCCCATGAAATCGGAATTTAAACCTAGCTTATCATTAAATTACTTATCAATATACCTAAAAATGCCACTTGGTTGAGAATTGAGATTGAATATTATTCAAGGATGTTATGTTTTTGGATTTTGAAGATGGTTAAAGAATGTAGGATTGGATAATAGTGACTCATCGTCCATTGAAAAGGTCACTAAATTTCCACCGTTGGATCTGAAAATCTATCAACTTGATTTTTCCACATGTTGAGCTTATCTGTCATGACAGAACAAACAATAACTTCCAAAATGTTCTAATCCAATTGCCACGTGGGCCAAAACTGTTCATTACACTAGAGACCATGGTACTAAATCTAAAATATAATCCTACTCCACCTATATATCCTACTTATTACAAAAATTCCAACATCAGACCAATGAACATAGTGACTTCAAATCAACATTTACAACAAAACAACACAGTTGGAGCAACCAATCAATGATGAGAAATTATTATTTAAATCATAGTAGCTTTCATTTAACTTCTACTTAATTTCATAATTTTTATCCATGCGAATTAAATATTAACTATTAGTATTTGATTTTTCTAGTTAATTCCATAGTTGAACTATGCAAAGTAATTCGCTACTTTATTACAATCCATAGTTGCTCTGCGAGATTAATTTTCAGTGAAATTAGTGGTGTAGAAGTTGGAATGTTCGCTGAGAGCATTGGCAATGGTGGCAGATCGCCACAGCCGAGCGATCAGCCACCTCATCGGCGCCCGTCGGCCTCCACTGCTGAGGGAGGGCCGATCGCCTTTCCCCAACGCCTCCGTCCCATGCCCGATCAATCGCCCAAGCCGATGGCATATTGGCTCCGCATCGACCCTGCGATGGGCCTCTATTGCGGAGGATCGGGCCGATGGCGGAGCCGATTTTGATTTTTTTAATTTAATTACTTCTATATATACCTCCTTCCTCCATTTCATACGTTCATCTCTATCCAATAATTTTTTACTTCTCTCTAGCAAAATGAATTTTAATGAGTCCGATAATTCTAGCAATAACCAGTTTACCAGCCAAGGAGGTCAGTTTTCGAACCTGCTAGCGGGAAACCAATTTCCCGAAGGCGGCCAATTTCCTGCGGGAAACATGTTCGGGTTGGGAAACCAATCATCCCAGTTTGGGATGGGTTCAAACCAGATTCCGTCTCAAGGAAGTCTACCTTTTCTCTACAGGGCCCAATACGCCGGCTTCCCACAAAGCGACTACGTCGGTGTTGGTAGACCGATGAACACATCGAGTTCCGGCGATGATGTCTACCGCCCAACGATGTGCCCAAGCGTGTTTGGTACTCCTGGGACTGATGAATCCACTGTTCCGTTAAGAGACTTGAACTTCAGCACCGACGAGTACGAGGTGTCCGATATGGAGCCATCTCCTACTAGGCGAAGGGGAAGAGGAAGGAGAAAGTGGGAGGACGTCTGAGGGCGGGCAGGGTGGGTGCACAAGGAGTACCTACTCCATTGAGGAGTCGATTGCTCTTGCTCGTTATTGGGCAGATATCTCTGGGGATCCGATTGTAGCCAACAATCAGGGCGAGGGGCGGTTTCTGGGGTCATATCACGCAAAGATACGAACAAGTCAAGTCCAATGGAGCCCTGACACGCAAGCCCGGAGATCTGCACATGTACCATCTCTACCCTGAAATATGCATAATATTTTCTTTATCTTTTAAATATATATATATATATATATATATATATATATATATATATATATATATATATATATATATATATATATATAATAAAAATGCATTTAAATCCAGAACTGCAACCCAAATCTTGGCCCTATGATTAGATGATCTAATGGTCAATAATTAACCAAAAACACGGAAGGTCATAATTAAACAGTTTTAGGTCATATTATAATATTTGGGTTTAATGTCATGCTAAGATCACTTTATGTCATGCTTTGTTAGCATGACCTACAAATTAACTAACTATGACCTAAAAGTGTCCTACGTATAATATTGTTCTGCATTTCTGTATTTAAATCTAGTTTTGCATAGATCAAATGATATATATATATATATATATATATATATATATATATATATATATATATATATGGATTGTGATCAATACCGAACCACTCTTAAACCTTAAAAGCCGAACAACATCATTATATGATAACATGGAGTTCATTATAATGAACTAATAATAAACATACAATGTACTTCAGATTTCTAAATTATGTATGATGATGTCATTGTTTTTAAATCTTAGAATTCCCTATAATGAACTACAAATAAAGTTGTAATGAACTCCGCATTATTATATAATGATGTGTTTGGCGTTTAGTGTTTAAAACTAGTTTGGTATATAATACAACCCTATATATATATATATATATAATCATATTATTTACAAATGACATACGTACAAGCTTAGAAATTGATTGAACTAATATAATATTTTAAACATAATATACATATATTTAAATATATTTTGACACATTTTTTCTTACTTTATTTTAAGTTGTCAATATTTATCATGCATGATTCTTTTATAATGTGGTAAAGGAATAAAAGTGCTCTTTTACATGTAATCCACGTGTAATGAAAGTGAAGCATGTCCTAGGCTTAATGGATTAATAAAAATACGCCACTTTAGTTAAATGGTTTCATCAGTATAGTTTATCTATTGATATAACCAATATTATATATATAGTGGAGGGGGGAGGAAACGAAGAGGAGGGGAAAGGGCTTAGGAAGTAGTACTGCTGCTCATATAAGAAACATCAGAGAGAATTTTGAGAGAAATTAAATCTTCACGACCATACTCCCATTATCAGGATTGAAGATTGTAAATACAGAGGATTACAAAATCAAGGGACAGAGTCATATTCTCGGTTAGACTATATAGTCATGTGTATAAATTACACTTTTAATTACACTGCTATATGGTTGATTGATATAAGTAAACTTGAAATGAATATTTGAATAATATGATATGAATCTAATACATATATAGTGTTATATGGTTGATTGATATAAGTAAACTTGAAATGAATATTTGAATAATATGAATCTAATACATATATAGTTATGTGTTATTTGATATTGATGGTGGAATATGATATAGATTTATGATTATTTTAATGGATATGTTTTATATATCATATTGAAATTATTTATTGGAATGTGATATGGATATGTGATTATGGCAATGGATATGTTTTACATATGATATTGGAATTATATGAATCATTTGATTAAAGAGGATCTGTGACAGTCTTGCTCTGAGTCTGATATTAATGGCAATGGACCTACGGGTCATATACAATGGCAATAGACCTATGGGTCATATATACAATGGCAATGGACCTTCGGGTCATATATATGTATACATTGGCAATGAGACCTCCGGGTCATATTATACCCTAGCCCCTAAGCTTATTAAACCCTTAGGGGAAACAAGAAACGTGTGTCCAAACATCATAACATGGTACATCTTATTCGTATGCATTGCAGTTCACATATTGTGCATTATATAGTCAATTATATGCATTACTCGTGACCATGTGGTGCATTATTCGCAGATACCAAAATGTGGCAGTTACTTTTCCGTCAAATGACAATAATAACCATGTAATGCATACAACCACCTTCTATAATGCAACACGAAACCAGTTTTATAGAATCAATCTGATCCGTTGATGCCTTAGATCTAACGCGTAATATTAAGAACGAAAAAGGATCTAAGATGTGAAAAGGAGAATAACGCTCCCCTATATATATATATATATATATATATATATATATATATATCTTGTATGATGCATCATGCTTGTGTTATGATTGCATTATTTCACTATGTGATTGCATTATTTGCTTATGTGATTGCATTAGTTGAAAATGTGATTGCATTATGTTGGATCATGTTTTAAATTGTCAAACATTAACTGGAAATATGTGTTAGTAAATTACACTATATAGTCTGTACATTATGTGTACATGGTGAAGCATTATTTTATTTTACGCATGAATTAATGTTCGTTTGAAAGATTTGTTTCTACTATATACCTCTGTTAGTTATTCTATATAGTGCACGTTTCATGATGCAAGTTGGTGCTGCTCGACAGGGACAAAGCAGTTGAGGATGAACATAGAAGATGTAGTGGATGATCTACTGCCGGTTGGAATAGCCCAGAAATTCCGCGAACGAATTACGGAAGCTTCAACCAGCTCTGCCCAAAATGACTGTAACGACAAGAAGAACAAAGCCCGGAGGGAGGACTATTTATACTGTCGTCGAACACCTGCAGAGTTCTTGTCCTACTTGAAGAATCTTACGCCGCAGCAAAAGGAATCTGTTGCCGATGCCAGGGAGATTCCAGGCCAACTGGCCTATTGGGTGCTAAGCGCCTTCAATCTAGCGCGATGCCAGATTGGATTGTCAGGAGGTGGAACCCTAGATCTGGATGAGGAAGACGTCCATTTGACGTTAGGATTTCCTCGTGGCCGAACACCTATCTCACGGCCTATGGAACATCAAAGCAACTTCACCTTCAACGACATGGTTGCTGCCCGATGTGGGAAGGGGCGTTTTAAAATGACCCCGAAGGACATTTCCCAGCTGATGATGCAGGAGGTTAATGGAGGCGACTTCTTCAAGAAGCTCTTCATGTTCCTGTTGGAAAATGCGTTGATAGAGACCCCGTCTGACGGCCATTGCAAACCGAAGATTCTTAATTTCATAGATGATGTGGACGAAATAAGGAACCTAAACTGGTGTGGTTACGTCCTGTCTGTGCTTGAGGCTACTTACCCTAGCTGGGCAAACCGCCAGAGTGTGAACTTTAGCGGTCCAATCTACTTTTTGGTGGTATGGGAATAATATGTGCACTATATGCCCCTTTTCTTGCATTATGCATTATTATAAATACATTATTTAGATGTCCACATTGCATTATGCATTAAATGGCCATTTCATGCATTATACAGCCATTTTCATGCATTACATGGCCATTTAAATGCATTATGCATTCTGCATTAAATGGTAATTTCCATGCATTATGCTTTATAATAAGTACATTACTAAGGTGAGCTTATTGAATTATACGTATTATCTTACATTATGCTGTTGTTATTTTCAGGGGGCATATGTCGATCGTGTGGTTTATTGCCGGAGAAGGGTGATCCGTTCTTGGCCAACGATCAAAGGTTGGACAACAGAGGCTTTGAAGCAAAGGGCTGAAGTGGAGCACGGCCAGTACGGAACAGGCAGGCTGGAAGGAAGGGTCGATAAAAATAGTTGGCTGGAGGAAGAGGAACGAAGGAAGGAAGACGTGGATACCATAGGAGAGCACGTAGCACCCGGCCGACGCAAAGCATATAGCCTAAGGAAAAAATTTGTTGCGTCGAGCGCCTTAATGGCACGTGCAGTTTCAGAATGGGTGGATAACTTCCATCAAATCCCAGTTGAATTGCTCGATGACGAGTGCTTCCGTGTTGGAAGCCAGATTGGGAGAAAATTGCTGTGTATTGAGGAACAAGAAGTGGTGGCGGATGAGGATATTGTGACGAGGCTGACGTAGGCGAAGGAAGATGTGGAAGAATACAATCCTGAGTGGATCGCGGAGTTAGAAAAAATGATGGTGGCGTATGATAAAAAAAAAGACATTGAACAAGAGCACCACCAGGCCGTCTTTTGTCCTAGATGGCTTCGATTGCCCCGACCCTTTTGCCACACAACCATCAAACGGAGCTGGGGGGAGTGGTACTGGCGGTACCGAGCCGCCAGTTGCTGACATTGCACCGGAAGCCACAACCACAGGCCAGCCGGGAGGTGAAGATGTCGAAGGAGATGTCAGCATTCCCGAGCCGTTTGATTATGAAATCCCTGATATGATGCACACCGGCGCAGGTGTTAAGGAACCACAAATCCCGCCAACGGGCATAGCGGTTGGCGGGGGACTGCCGAGCACCACAGAGATAGGCATCCAGATAAATGTACTTGTGTATTATCAATGGTTACCGATATTAACTCATTTTAATTGTGTGATTGATAGGCACAGTTGAATGCTTCCGTAGAAGAACCTGTCGACGAGGCTTTTGAGGGAGTAGCAGACGCCGGCGTTGGCGGCCAAACAAAGAAAGGCAGGACATCAACAACGGGTGTGAAGATAGGAGCATTGGACCAGAAGGGTGGAGCTGTGATGGACAATGCCAAGGTTTGTGTTTCTTAGGAAAAAGTGAACTGTATAACGTCATGATTTCATTGGCGTTACGCTCTCACTGAATTTTTATTTTATGTACGGTACGACAAAAATAAGGGCGCTGCAACAAAGGGAAAGAAAGGGAAAGAGCCGTTGTCTCGTAAGGTATCCGTGTTTAATGGAATTTTATACACAGCTCATTCTACATTATATACTAATTAACATGCATTTTTTGTGCTTCATTGTTCATTACAAGAATCCCCCACAGTCTAAGGGTAAGGCACCGCTTATTGAAGAGTCTAGAGCGGGTGGTAATTTGATGGAAATTGTAATGCCAACTGTGGTTTCTCATGACAAAGGAAAGGGAAAGGCGATACAGAAGGATGCTGGAGATGTGGTAAGAAAAGTTAATTCCCATTTGAAAACATAGTTTGTTTACTGAATTTATGGTAGTTTGACATGCAATTGGTCAGAGAGTGAATGTAATACATGTATGTTCATTATTTGAAGTAAAACGTTCATTATTGATATAATGGGATGCATTAAAACAATGCTTTCATGCGTCATGATGCTATTGTTAAACCTAATTCCAAGAGTTGGGTGAATGCCCGAATGATGAACGGATGTTACATCTGTATTTTACATATTTGTACTCTCATTGGTAGGCGGAGAACGTGGCGGTGACCAGAATTAAAAAGCCAACTCTGGCTGCAAGATCGACGTTCAATGAAAGGGTTGTCAGACTTACAGCCAAGGCAAATATTGTTGACAGAGAGTTGTACTACTGGGTGCAGAGCACGGTAGCCAAAAATAAGTATGTTTGGAAATTTTGCTCATTTGCTATTTAACAAAAATTTAGTTGTTGTTAAATTGTTTGTTGCCTCTCAGGGACGACGTTGTATACCAGGACAGCTTTAGGGAAACCGTGCATGGTGAGTTCGATTCATTAGCTCCATTCAAGATGATCAGCCCTGCAATTATAGACACGTGGGCTTCTTACTTGAACAACATGGAGCAGCTCAAAGCTCCAGAGACAGTGTCTAGGCTCTTCTTCTCCACGAATCCATGCGTGAGTGATCTACGTTTTAATCTCATGTGCAACCTATTTAAATTCATTTTACATAATTAACTTGTTTTCCAATAAATTTCTAGATGGATACCGTGGTCGACGCTCCGACGGAGTGGAATGAGAAGCAGAAACTAGATACATTCTGGACAAGACTCTTTGGAGAAGCACTTGGAATGAGAAACCTTCAATGGGAGACATATGATCTGGTAAGTGTGTGTTGCTTTATGCATTATTCGGCTGAAACTGTGCATTATTTGGCAGAATATAAGCATTACGGTATCATTATTGGTTCATTATTTATTGAATCAAACGACCGAGATTCTGAATCATTTTTAATGAAAATAATCCGTCGTTGTGCAGATCTTTTTCCCCATATGGGGTGCAGCGCAGAAATATGTCATATGTTTTGATTTGCCAGACGGGAAAATGAATATCATTGACCACAGTTTGGCAGAACCGTACGCTACCTTTGAAGCCAAGTACGGCAAGACACCATCTCTTCTGGTAAGTAATAAGCTTACTACAATAGGCTGCCTTATGGTAGAAATAATTCCTATTATAAACAAGAACTTAACATTTTGTTTTGTGTTCCAGAAAAAGTTCTTTGCTGAAGCATTAACGAGGTGCAAAGTTCCTAAGATGGCAACCCAGGTCCGAAAGTGCAGAACACACGTTGTAGCCATTCCTTGGAGGAACAGTAACGTCATTGATGAGGGAGGGATCTATGTGATGCGGCACATGGAAACCTATTTTGGAGAAAGGGAAAAGGACTGGGAATGTGGCCTCAGTGCGAGTGGAACTAAAAGCGTGGAGATGTTCCGCATCAAGTATGCAAGGACCCTCCTGACATGTATTTACAACACAAGAGGTGGTGACAACCAGAAGAAGGCGACGCGTTTTTGGAAAGAGAAGCTGAAAAATTTCAACTTTGAGAATTGGGTCGACCTATACGGTCTTGAGTGAGGTGTGGTATGCATTATACAACTGTTGGTGGGAGAAGCAATGGCATCGTTTAAGCAAACTTTTGAATTTTATCGTTATCTTCTTTTTTGTAATGTACAGTTCTTCGAACGTCTATTAGTATGGATTTTTGGACACAAAGGCCTGTCCCAGTGTTATGTGTTTTTATATCTTGTACAAAATATCAAGACATCGCTGCATAATAATATCAAATAAGTTCATATTAATGCATTCACAGTCGTAAAATTTTTTTAAGATGAACAATAATTGGAATATAATACACCTAAGTTGCAAGATGATTTTCTTGGTAACTAACAACCAAGCAATCCACATATAAGGAATGTATAGACGTCAAAGTCAACCAAGCATCATGAATAGCATTCTGCATTCCTCACGAAATATTCAGCTGTATCATTATATGTGTTACTATGTGCATTATTTTCCATTTATCATGCATTATATTCAGATGTATCATTATATTGTGTGCATTATTTGGTTTGATATTTACATTATAGGTACTTTTTAATACATTATGTTTTACCATAACGGGTCTTCTGTACTCGGTGCTGAATATAAGTACTATCATATGCATTATTACGTTATTTTAGTTCATCATGTGTTTAAAATTACATCATTATTTGGAACCAGAAATACATTTGTAGGTACTTGGGCCAAGATGAAATTGGTAACCAATTTTCTATTTATCATTCATTATATTGTGTGCATTATTTGGTTTGATATTTACATTAGAGGGACTTTTTAATGCATTATGTTTTTTTCATAACGGGTCTTCTGTACTCGGTGCTAAATATAAGTACTTATCATATGCATTATTACGTTATTTTAGTTCATCATGTATTTAAAATTACAACATTATTTGGAACCATAAATACATTTGTAGGTACTTGGGCCAAGATGAAATTGCAGATGGCTAATGTGCACAGTGTCTTTCAATAAAATTGTAATTCCTGAGTTTAGTTAATTCTGATGCAACAAAGACATGTCACAAACGAAAAGAATAAGATAATATAGAGTCATATAAGAAAAATAATCCGGGTACATAAATCCATAAATTACATCACATCGTACTCTTGCCCTTCCCCAACTCTTTCTCCATCTCCATTTCTTTAAGTCTATGACAATTTCTGGAGTCATGGTGGCTCATCTCATCGCAAGCCTTACACCGTCTTTGAGGCCGACTAGCATCCTTTAGAGCCTTTTCCCTTTTCGAAATCAGTCGGCTCTTTGAGCTGCTAGCATGCCCCTTGGTCTTGACCACATCTGGAGGATGAACCTCCACAACTTCAGGCCGCCATGCCATAGAACTCTTCAATCATTCGCCTTTTTTCAATTGCTGACGTTGTCGGATTCCCAGCTTGCAGAGATTTACCATGTTCTTCAACGCCCCCTACAAATGCCCGTAGCAAATCAATGTCTTCCTCAAACCGCCGGAGGAAACCATAGAACATAGAAATGCATTGCTTTGACACTGTTTGCCTATCGTCAACAACAGATCTGGTAGGAATGTCATCATGGATTTCCCCATGGACCGCCTTGGCTAGCGGAGTCTTCATCCATCTACTTTGGCAGTATTTTTCTGGTATTTTCTTCAACTCATTGTTCCTGAAAATGAAAAAAATATATATGCACAAATATCCATGCCTACCAAATAGTTTGCATTCGCAATAATATGACTCAACACTCCTATCATGAGTCACCACATACGATTTGCGATTGCTATCCCCAAGCTTGTAGGTGTCAACAAATTCAGTCGAAGAAAATCCTAGCACGCGACATCTATCATTACCCTCAACGATTTCTTCCTGTATTTTCCTGAACATCGTATCCGTGTAAAGCGTCGAAGCATGTTTCTCAAACGGCAATGTAGTTGCCAAAATGGGCAAAGTAGTGGCATCGTGGTAGTCTAACGCCATCCTACTGTTACGCTGAAACTCAACAGCATGGTTGAAATTCATGTAGAACTCGGCTATGTTCGCACGGGGCTTCAGAAATCTTTTGTAGAAACTGTTCTCCGATTCGGAGATGGATGTTGTCCTAATCATCGAACCCAGTGGAAAATCTCTAAAATACGCCGGTATCCAGAAATGCATGTGTTCGTACAATGAGTTAAATCAGTCAAAGTCTTCCAACCCATGACTTTCCACCACTCTTTTCCACTCCTCTTCAAATTCGTCAGGCTCAAGCAGATCAGACCAAACGCATGCATTGAATTCCTTCTTGAAAGCTTCATCCCTGAGCAACCTATTTGGGATCTTGGTGGACAACTTGTGCATTATGTGCCACATACACCATCGGTGGCGCGTGCCAACCAGAACCTCTTCGATGCCTGATCTTATTCCATTGTCTTGATCTGTCACGATCATCTTCGGTGCTATGTCCATGCATTCAACAAAACGTCTAAACAACCATCCGAACGCCCCTGTTTTCTCATTGCATAACAAGCCAGCCGCAAAGGTTACAGGGCTTCCATGATTGTGCTTTCCCGTGAAAGGACAGAATATCATGCAATACCTACATAAACAATCGTTTGCGTGTCATCCAATTAATCCAACGAAAACATAATGAATCAATAACAGAATCATAATGTACGAATATGTACTTTTAATGCACTTGATATAATTAACAAATAACAGAAAATCTAATCTGCATAATGCAACTGTTATACTAATATAATGAATGCAAACGTATTTATAATGCACTTACTATAGCAGAACCATATATACCTGTTTGTGTTATAGGTGGTGTCAAAGGCTACAATGTCACCGAACATATGGTAATTCCTTTTCATTAAGCCGTCACACCAAAACAACGCAACCAACTGGTTGTTTTCATTAACCTCATAATGATATGTGTACGACTCAGACATCTCATTCTTTTTCGCCATGTCGTCCAATACCATTTGCACATCGAACCCATGCGCATATGCTTTAATGTCGCGTGACGCATTCCTGATGTCACCGACCGTACAACCAACGAGGTCAAAGCCACCGAGAGTTTCTTTCAATACCTTAAATGTCAATGTGGGTCCAATATTCACTTTTGAACAATCAAGTATGAATTTCTGATGAACGTCATCCAAATGACGGTTCACAGTCATAAACTGCTGGTGCTCGGACTCAACGATCTCATGGTTATGAACCTCATTGAAATCATGTACCATATAACCTGGATGTCCATTATCAGAGAAATACTTGAAGGAAATACTAGCTTTACAGCAACATCTCTTCGATAAGCGTCGGCGCTTCATTGAGAAACCGGAACGTGCATTCAACTGGTCATCGTCGATGGACTTCTTATGGCCCTCCCTATTGCATACGACGTAATACCACGTTGTAACTTCGTCCACCTTCCTCACACCTTGTTTGCGCGTGTCAAACCCAACTGCCCTAGCATACACATCATAAAACGCGATTGCAAACTCTAATGATTGGAACCTCTGACCAACAACAAGCTTTAATTGATCAGAACAGGCAGGCACAACCCTAACTGCGTGTGAACACGAAACAGTATGACATTTGGTAGGTTAAGCAAAAGATGCATTGTAAGAGATATACGCTACATTACCGCACAAAATGAATGCATTATATAGTAATAATGATACATTGCATGTATAATTTTGTCCAACTATTACGTCAACATTAACACAAACACTATAGGGATGGCTGTAATTCGTGGAAATAAATACATGTTTTCAATCTAATAGAATATAACACTACTATTGCCTGTAGTCAAATACTACTATTACTATCGGCTTCCCTGAGGTAATTATTGAAGGAAGATGTCACCTAGTATTCTGAATGCACCATTGCCACCACATACTCGTGATCGGTCCATCATATTTCGATAAAACAGTAAAAGGCACGCCAACATCAAACACAAATTTCATGATCTACTAAAATCGGGTAGTGCGACTGGACTTCGATAAGAAAAGTAAAACACCAAAAACAATAAACATGGAGAAAATTTTTTGACTTACCTTCTTCCATTGGCAACCGAACAAACTTGAAAAATGAAAATCTGTGTGCGATTGAGTGTGAGAAAGGACGATTTCACAAAGTACCGTCGACTCAAAAAAATAAACCAGCAAAAATGGAGACTTGATTGGGCGAAAATCTGAGGGGAATAATTTGATAAATTGCAAAAATCGTGAAATGAGAAAATCATGGGACATACCATTACCAACTCCATTTGTTATTTCCTAATGTGCCCTTTACACGGTTAACATGATTTAAATTTTAATGTTTCAGCTTAATATGTGAACCGCTAGATCAGTGCAAATCGACGGTGGAGATTAAGAAGGTAAAGGATTTATTAGGTGAAAAGGATTTGAATACAATCCTCTATATATATATATATATATATATATATATAGAGTCGTGATCATATGATAACCCCTAAATATCGTAATAACCCTATAACTAAATCTGGACCACACATTTATAAAATCACGCGGTCTAGATTAAAACTTAGATTTACTTCATAAAAAAAAGGCGGAGGGGTAAATATGTCATTTCCCTCATTTAATTTCTGAATTTCGCCAAATATCACGTAAAATGAATAAATGATATATTTTAGGTTTATTGCATAAAATGATAGTTTTGCCGGATAGAATGATACTCTACTTACATAAAAAAAAGGCGGAGGGGTAAATATGTCATTTCACTAATTTAATTTCTGAGTTTCGCCAAATATCACGTAAAATGATAAAATGATATATGTTAGGTTTATTGCATAGAATGATAGTTTTGCCGGATAGAATGATACTCTGAGTTGATAAAATGATACTCTGAATGATAAAATGATACTCTGAATTTCACCAAATATCACGTAAAATGATAAAATGATAAAATGATAGGTTTATTGCATAGAATGATAGTTTGCCGGATAGAATGATACTCCGAGTTGATAAAATGATATTTTTGACTGACTGATAAAATGATAAAATTATAGGTTTATTGCATAGAATGATAGTTTTGCCGGATAGAATGATACTCTGAGTTGATAATATGATACTTTTGACTGACAGATAAAATGATAAAATGATAGGCATATTGCATAGAATGATAGTTTTGCCGGATAGAATGATACTCTGAGTTGATAAAATGATACTTTTGACTGACTGATAAAATGATAAAATGATAGGTTTATTGCATAGAATGATAGTTTTGCCGGATAGAATGATACTCTGAGTTGATAAAATGATACTTTTGACTGACTGATAAAATGATAAAATGATAGGTTTATTGCATAGAATGATAGTTTTGCCGTATAGAATGATACTCTGAGTTGATAAAATGATACTTTTGATTGACTGATAAAATGATAAAATGATAGGTTTATTGCATAGAATGATAGTTTTGCCGGATAGAATGATACTCTGAGTTGATAAAATGATACACTGAATGATAAAATGATACTCTGAATTTCGTCAAATATCACGTAAAATGATAAAATGATAGGTTTATTGCATAGAATGATAGTTTTGCCGGATAGAATGATACTCTGAGTTGATAAAATGATACTCTTGACTGATAAAATGATACTCTGAATTTCGCCAAATATCTCGTAAAATGATAAAATGATAAAATGATAGTTTTGCCGGATAGAATGATACTTTCAGCCGATAGAATGATAGTTTTACCGGGTAGAATGATACTTTCAGCCGATAGAATGATAGGTATTTTTTGTGTATAAAATGACATTTTTGTTTAATAAAATGATACTTTTACCTTATAAAATGATAATCTAAGCGGATAAGATGACAGTAACCTTATAAAAATGATAGTTTAGCTGAAGAAATTGCATATAAGCTGATAAAATGATACTTTAACGTGACAAAATGACATAAAACTGATAAAATGATAGTTTTTCCGGATAGAATGATACTTTCAGCCGATAAAATGATACTCTGAATGATAAAATGATACTCTGAATTTCGGCAAATATCACGTAAAATGATAAAATGATAAAATGATAGATTTATTGCATAGAATGATAGTTTTGCCGGATAGAATGATACTCTGAGTTGATAAAATGATACTCTGAATGATAAGATGATACTCTGAATTTCGCCAAATATCACGTAAAATGATAAAATGATAGGTTTATTGCATAGAATGATAGTTTTGCCGGATAGAATGATACTCTGAGTTGATAAAATGATACTCTTGACTGATAAAATGATACTCTGAATTTCGCCATATATCACGTAAAATGATAAAATGATAAAATGATAGTTTTGCCGGATAGAATGATACTTTCAGCCGATAGAATGATAGTTTTGCCGGGTAGAATGATACTTTCAGTCGATAGAATGATAGGTATTTTTTGTGTATAAAATGACATTTTTGTTTAATAAAATGATACTTTTACCTTATAAAATGATAATCTAAGCGGATAAAATGACAGTAACCTTATAAAAATGATAGTTTAGCTGAAGAAATTGCATATAAGCTGATAAAATGAAACTTTAACGTGACAAAATGACTTAAAACTGATAAAATGATAGTTTTTCCGGATAGAATGATACTTTCAGCCGATAGAATGATAGTTTTGTCAGGTAGAATGATACTTTCAGCCGATAGAATGATAGGTATTTTTGGTGTATAAAATGACATTTTTGTTTAATAAAATGATACTTTTACCTGATAAAATGATAATCTAAGCGGATAAAATGACAGTAACCTTATAAAAATGATAGTTTAGCTGAAAACATTGCATATAAGATGATAAAATGATACTTTAACGTGACAAAATGACATAAAACTGATAAAATGATAGTTTTTCCGGATAGAATGATACTTTCAGCCGATAAAATGATACTCTGAATTTCGCCAAATATCACGTAAAATGATAAAATGATAAGTTTATTGCATAGAATGATAGTTTTGCCGGATAGAATGATACTCTGAGTTGATAAAATGATACTCTGAATGATAAGATGATACTCTGAATTTCGCCAAATATCACGTAAAATGATAAAATGATAGGTTTATTGCATAGAATGATAGTTTTGCCGGATAGAATGATACTCTGAGTTGATAAAATGATACTCTTGTCTGATAAAATGATACTCTGAATTTCGCCAAATATCACGTAAAATGATAAAATGATAAAATGATAGTTTTGCCGGATATAATGATACTTTCAGCCGATAGAATGATAGTTTTGCCGGGTAGAATGATACTTTTAGCCGATAGAATGATATGTATTTTTGTGTATAAAATGACATTTTTGTTTAATAAAATGATACTTTTACCTTATAAAATGATAATCTAAGCGGATAAAATGACAGTAACCTTATAAAAATGATAGTTTAGCTGAAAAAATTGCATATAAGCTGATAAAATGATACTTTAACATGACAAAATGACTTAAAACTGATAAAATGATAGTTTTTCCGGATAGAATGATACTCTGAGTTGATAAAATGAACTTTTGACTGACTGATAAAATGATAAAATGATATATGTTAGGTTTATTGCATAGAATGATACTCTGGGTTGATAAAATGATACTTTTGACTGACTGATAAAATGAGCGAAATTCAGAAATTAAATGAGCGAAATTTGGATACGTAAATTTTATCATGAGCGAAATGACATATTTACCCCCGCGCTTTTTTTTATGAAGTAAATCTAAGTTTTAATCTAGACCGTGTGATTTTAAAAATGTGTGGTCCAGATTTAGTTATAGGGTTATTACGGAAATTGGGGTTATCATTACAACGCACCCCTATATATATATATATATATATATATATATAGTCGTGATCATATGATAACCCCTAAATATCGTAATAACATTATAACCAAATCTGGACTACACATATTTCTAATCTTGCGGTTGAGATTCAAACATAGATTTACTTCATAAAAAAAAGCGCGGGGGTAAAACTGTCATTTCCCTCATTTAATTTCTGAATTTCGCCAAATATCACGTAAAATGATAAAATGATAAAATGATAGGTTTATTGCATAGAATAATAGTTTTGCCGAATAGAATGATACTATGAGTTGATAAAATGATACTTTTGACTGACTGATAAAATGATATATGTTAGGTTTATTGCATAGAATGATAGTTTTTTCGGATAGAATGATACTCTGAGTTGATAAAATGATACTTTTGACTGACTGATAAAATGATATATGTTAGGTTTATTGCATAGAATGATAGTTTTGCCGGATAGAATGATACTTTGAGTTGATAAAATGATACTTTTGACTGACTGATAAAATGATAAAATGAGCGAAATTCAGAAATTAAATGAGCGAAATTTGGATACGTAAATTTTATCATGAGCGAAATGACATATTTACCCCGCGCTTTTTTTTATGAAGTAAATCTAAGTTTGAATCTAGACCACGTGATTTTAAAAATGTGTGGTCCAGATTTAGTTATAGTGTTATTACGGAAATTGGGGTTATCATTATAATGCACCCCTATATATATATATATATATACAATGGGACCTACAGGTTGTATACAATGGAAATCTTGGGCAGATACCAGGCATGATTTGTCACAGAATAATAAACTGAACATAGAGACATGGATATGAAACTGTTGATGATATTTAATGTTTATGGTTATGTGTGTTGATGTACAATATTTGTAAATAAGCTAATAAATGGTGGATTTTGTAAATATGGTATTTGGATGGTGATGTAATATATGATTTCTTTACTTAAATTAGTATTTGTTTATTATAAGTATATATGCCAAAGAGAGGTTGGGGTGTGACAACACAATCATTGGAAACGCCTGGTGTTTGAGTGCGCTAAATTTTACGGTATCTACGATGGCAACTTGTGGGACATGCGTAGCGGAGAGAACGAATTCTCTGCCAGAGAGTTGTCGCTGAAGAAGTTTAGGGCCACTGTCAACTCAAAAGGATTCAAGTACTGGGAAACATATCAGCAACTGAAGGATTTCCCCAAATTCAAAACGGGTATGTCAGAGGCGTTATAGACGAGATACGCCTAACGGTCTCCGGGAGCTATAGCAGCGGCGGACCGGACCCTATAGACTTGTCAGAGGACCAATCGCCCATTGAGCCTACTCCCCAACGCCCAATCGGCGGGAAAGCAGTGAAGGCAAAAGCGAAGAAGGGGAAGGGGAAGACAGAGTCCAGCGGGACGGATGCCCAATCCGCACCGGTCCAGGACAACAATGCATTGGGTCATGCCGCCTTCACACAATCGATGGTGGGCCTCTACAACATGCACATGAAATCCAATTCTCGATCTGTGAAGAAGTCCATCTGGAACACCATACAAGAAAATGAAGAAAAAGATGGGTCTTGTCGAGAATAATGAGCCGAAACCCGGGTCTGATTGATGTGAGCTTGTTTTTATCTATCTTTATTACTATTATTTTTTTTAATGTAGTATGTTTTTTTAATGAAATTTGTTTTTTTTTATCAACTTGTCTTTAATGTACACCAACAATTAAAAATGAAATATATAAAAATAATGATGATGTGGAAATGAGACGGGCTTTGAGATAGGCTATAGGATGGACTCTCATTGCAAGGAGATAGACTTTGAGATGAGCCTGCTGACGTGGCAGGAAAAAATGGAAATAGGCTCTGAGATGAGCTCCGAAGAAGGGCCACCACTTCTTAGTGTTCTAAAGTCAAAGCGCTGATTCTTCAAAATGATGAGGTAAATGCATTCTTAAAACATTGATGATTCAATTATTTTGATCGATTTTGTGAATTTTTTTTCTTAATTCGTAGTATCTTGTACATTAATTTTAGGGTCTTTTCTATTTGTCGTTCGCAACTTTTCTTAACGATTGTGGTGCGCAACTCATCGCGACATAAAAATCAGATTAGGACTATGCTTCAATTCGTGTTAGTGTTACACAAGTGTCAAATCATTATATAAAAATCACATAATCGCCATACATAGTGTCACGAGCATTTGCAAATTATTTTATTTATTCTGAACCAAATTCAAAATTTATAAAATTCAGCAATCCCGTTATTTAAAAAAATGGAAAACTAGTTAGTTAAATGCTCATGGATAAAGATGTAAAAATTTTGTCATAATACCTAGAATGATGATTAAAATAGATATGTTTCTTCAAGTGCACTCTCCAAATCATAGATCATTAATTAACCTTAACAATCAATCTACTTTATCAAAACTCTTTCTCCGAATGATTTTCACATTAAATCCTAAAAAAATTGAAATAATTTTCAAGGGGTATGTGTGATTTACAAATTCCAAAAGCCAATTTGTATATGGATAAAAACCAGCGTAATTACAGTTTTTAATTAAATATTTAAGAGCGCTTTCCGACAAAATAATTAATCACAAAAACACAATCATCCTTTGCAAGAAAACAATTTTGTCCACTGCCCAAAACGTCCTAGGCACCTATATTTATTTGTGTATATATTCCAAAATCAGTGGAAAAAGTGGAAACAACGCATTTCCATTTGCAACCGCGATTTCTGGTATATCCTACTCGGATACATCTCATTCCCTCTCTCATCTGCTTCGGCCACTGAAGCTGATGGAGGAGCTCAACAGAATTGCCGAATCAGAGGCAGAAAGCATAGAAAGAAGTCAACAAGAAGAAATTGATGGTTTTAATGACCCAGAAAGCAATGATCTTCACCAGCCTCTGCTCAAGAGAAACCGAACCCTCTCATCAAGCCCACTTGCCATTGTTGGAACCAAGGTTTCCCATATTGAGAGCTTGGATTATGAGTAAGCCATTCTCATTTACACAAGTCTTTGATTTCTTGAAATTTTAGCATGTGGTGTTGTTTCAATCGTGAGTGGGAGTTAAAGATTTTTGAGGAAATCCCACTTTGCAAGTTTTGATTTTTTTATTGAATTTGGTTGTGGGACTATGAAAGATCTCTCTAAATGATTTTCTTTAAGAAAATATAATGTGGGTTTTTGGTATTAGGATCAATGAGAATGATTTGTTCAAGCATGATTGGAGAAGCAGATCAAAAGTTCAAGTGTTGCAGTATATACTAATGAAATG
Organism: Salvia splendens; assembly: GCF_004379255.2. Taxonomy (NCBI): domain Eukaryota; kingdom Viridiplantae; phylum Streptophyta; class Magnoliopsida; order Lamiales; family Lamiaceae; genus Salvia; species Salvia splendens. The sequence goes on along the minus strand of NW_024598910.1, from coordinate 4,039 downwards.
GCTGCTGGCATTCTTGGTTGGGCTTCTCACTGGGGGGATAGCAACTTTGATTAATCTTGCTGTTGAGAATATAGCTGGATACAAACTTCTAGCTGTGGTCAAATACATAGATGAAGAGAGGTATTATTCAAGTTTGTACCTAATTTTTCTGCTTTGGGCAGATTCTTGATCATTGCTGTGTAAGAAAGTTGTGTGATGTAGAAATATTTTATTTTTGCAGATATATAATGGGATTTCTTGTCATGGCTGGAGCAAATTTTTTTCTTACATTGGTAGCTGCACTTCTCTGTGTTTTCTTTGCACCTACAGCAGCTGGCCCAGGAATTCCTGAGATTAAAGCCTATCTCAATGGAATTGACACTCCTGATATGTTTGGTGCTACAACATTGATTGTTAAGGTGCTCTACCTTTGCCATAAAAATTTAAGATTACAGAAAATTATATCTTATATGATTGAAAATGTAACTAGTTTGATGTATGATGTGTGCAAATTTCTTGACTATGATCAATAGAATAGAAGTTCTGATATACTAGTACCTTGGAACTAAATATTTGCTGCTGTTTTTTGTCGTTTATAGATTATTGGAAGCATCGGAGCTGTTTCTGCAGGGCTAGATCTCGGGAAAGAGGGGCCTCTGGTGCACATTGGAAGCTGCATTGCTTCGCTGTTAGGGCAAGGCGGGCCAGACAACTATCAGGTAAAATGGCGTTGGCTGAGGTACTTCAACAACGATAGGGACAGGCGTGATCTGATCACGTGTGGTTCCTCATCCGGAGTCTGTGCTGCTTTCCGGGCGCCAGTTGGTGGGGTCCTCTTCGCCCTCGAGGAGGTGGCCACATGGTGGAGGAGTGCGCTCCTGTGGAGGACCTTCTTCAGTACAGCGGTCGTGGTGGTGGTACTTAGGGCCGCGATTGAGACCTGCAAGTCAGGCTACTGTGGCCTGTTCGGGCACGGAGGGCTTATCATGTTCGACGTGAGTGGTGTTGAGGTGACGTATCATGCTGCGGACCTCATCCCTGTGGCTGTGATAGGAGTTCTTGGTGGCCTTTTAGGAAGTCTTTACAACTATACTCTTCACAAAGTTCTCAAGGTCTACAATGTCATCAATAAGTAAGATCTCTATCCATCTCTCCATTAGGGCAAGCGCTCGGTTGCCTTTTGGCCCGCATATCACATATTAAACCTCGGCTCTTGTTTTTCGTGTTTCTTTCACAGGAATGGAAAGATGCATAAGCTTCTCCTTGCATTGAGTGTCTCCATTTTCACTTCCGTATGCCTCTATGGGCTACCGTTCCTTGCACAGTGCCGACCCTGTGATCCCTCCCTGCTTGACTCTTCATGCCCCTCGACTGGCAGGGAAGGGAACTTCAAGCAGTTCAACTGCCCGAAAGGGCACTACAACGATCTTGCCACACTTCTCCTCACAACGAACGACGATGCAGTGAGGAACATCTTCTCCATAAACACTGCATCAGAGTTCAACATTGTTTCCCTGGTCATATTCTTTGCATTGTATTGCGTATTAGGGCTGATCACCTTTGGCATTGCTGTTCCATCTGGTCTTTTCCTCCCAATCATTTTGATGGGGTCGGCCTACGGGCGGATGCTCGGCCTTGCCATGGCACCCTACACGAAGATCGATCAAGGGCTATATGCGGTTCTTGGAGCCGCCTCTCTCATGGCTGGATCAATGAGAATGACAGTCTCCCTCTGTGTCATCTTCCTTGAGCTGACCAACAACCTCCTCTTGCTCCCAATTACAATGCTTGTCTTGCTCATCTCAAAGACTGTCGGAGACTGCTTCAACCCGAGCATCTACGAGATAATCCTTGAGCTGAAAGGGCTGCCTTTCTTGGATGCAAACCCTGAGCCATGGATGAGGAACATAACAGTGGGCGAGCTAGCTGATGTCAAGCCAGCAGTCGTCACCCTCAGCGGGGTCGAGAGGGTGGGACGGATAGTCGAGGTCCTGAAAAACACGACACACAACGGGTTCCCGGTCGTGGACAGCGGGATCACCATCAATCCTCCACTAGGCTCGTCACCAAACGGTGCCAACGAGCTACACGGGCTTATCTTGAGAGCTCACCTCATACTAGCCCTCAAGAAGAAGTGGTTCCTGCCCGAGCCACGGAGGACAGAGGACTGGGAGGTATGGAAAGAGTTCACGTCCATCGACCTTGCTGAGAGGGGCACAACCATACAGGAGGTGACCGTGACCAAGGCCGAGATGGCTATGTACATCGACCTGCACCCATTGACCAACATGACCCCGTACACCGTTGTTGAGAGCATGTCCGTTGCCAAGGCTCTGGTGCTGTTCCGGCAAGTCGGGCTCCGGCACATGCTCATTCTGCCCAAGTATCAAGCTGCAGGAGTAAGTTACCACAATTCAACAAAATCTAATCCTTTTTCTTTCATAAAATTTGACAAAAATTTAATGCTGACCTGTTTGTTATTGATCAACTCGTAGGTCTTCCCAGTCGTTGGGATCTTGACAAGGCAAGATTTGATAGCTCACAACATTTTGGATGTGTTTCCTCATCTCTCTAGCTCAAAGGGAAAGAAGGGCCATTGATCTCATCACCCAACTCTCCACCTTGATAATATTCTTGAGATTCATTTCCCTATTTTTGTCCGGAACCATAGAAATACTACACTAAGATTACATCGTTTCGTCGATTAGCCTAAATACTGTTTTGATATGTAATAATCATTAATCAAAGTGGCATGAATCTTTTAGGGTGTTACCCAATTTTGCTTTCTCCAATGTGTGAAAATCTATCTTGTCCATTCAGAGCATCCACAATGGTCTAGGACCTCCCATAGCCCTCACATAGCCTTCCCACTGCCACATCATCCAGCACTAAAATCCTCATGCCACATCATCTGGACATGCAATTGGACATCAAATAGCCCTCACATAGCCTATCCACATCACTAATAACAATTATATAAATTTAATTTACAATTGCAGCAACATACGGAATTTAATTTACGAAATAAAAACAGGAAAATTGAATAATACTATTAAAATTTCAAAAAGTACAATAATTTAAAAAAAATACATTTAAAAAATTACATAAATTTAAATAAAAACTAATGTCTTCCAATCCTCCGCGCCCACAACTCTTCAATTAAATCATTTTGGAGTCGAATATGAGCCTCCGTCTGACGCATGTCGGCATGTGCTTGGAGGAGGGCTTCTTCATCGTGAGGTACCCCACCTCGTACGTTGGCGGCGGCGACGCCGTGGCTTGGACCGGCTTCATCATCGTCATTGGCTCAATCAGTCAGTTGTACACCTTCATCTTCGACAATCATGATGTGCATGATAATACAGGCGTACATTATATCGCAATGCAGTCGACATGCCACAAACGCGTTGGTCCCTTAACTGCAGCCCATCGCGCCTGAAGCACACCAAATGCGCGCTCCACGTCCTTTCGCGCCGACTCCTGCCGCGTCGCAAAGTAGGTCTTCTTCGCATCTGATGCGCACCGGATCGTCTTCACAAAGACGGACCACCTAGGGTATATCACATCCGCCAAGTAGTAGCCCATATCATGCTGGTTGCTGTCGGCGACAAAACTGATGGCCGGACCGACGCCCTGGCACTACTCGTTGAAAAGGGGCGACGAGTTGAGGACGTTTAGGTCGTTGTTCGAACCGGCTATCCCAAAATACGCATGCCAAATCCACAGCCGGTAATCAGCTACGGCTCGAGGATCATCGTGGGATTCTTTCCCTTGTAGCCGGTCGTGTAGAACCCCTTCCAGGCAGCGGGACAGTACTTCCACTCCCAATGCATACAATCTATGCTGCCTAACATTCCCGGAACCCATGCTGCTCCCCTTGCATCCGCAGCAGATCCTGGCAATCTTCGGAGGTAGGCTTTCGAAGATACTGATCACCGAATACTTCAATCACGCCTTGACAGAAATACTTCATACATTCGAGGGTAGTCGTCTCACCGATGTGGAGGTATTCGTCCCACATGTCTGCCGAAGTGCCGTAGGCCAATTGCCTGATTGCCAG
>NW_024598909.1:0-37146 GCF_004379255.2 Salvia splendens | reverse complement strand
CATAGATAAAGATCAACAAATTAGACATAAACATAATGGTGTTTGTTACAATTGTGAGTTACTGATGATCGTATGTAGGGCAACTGAGTAATAGGGGTTTCTTTTGATAGTTGCTATCATTATATGGCAACAAAAGAATGTGTTGTAATTGTTCAGGTAGCTATTATTTCTTGTTATCAACATAGTAGAAACAGATTAGATCTTTTACACACTTGGAATAGTACTCTTGTAAGGTGTTGGAGACTCCCTTCTATTTATACTCTTCTGTTTTACTTCCCCAACATTGAGGATAATCATCATTCTTTCGACTTGAGATGTACTTGCTACTGCTCTGCAGCACCGGTTTGCTGTTATCTTGCTACACTTGGACTTTAGTAATAAGTTAACAAACCATAACATTTACGCTTAATAGACAGATAGTGGGTTATGTGGGCAATGGGTTACAGGCTTTGAAATATGAGTTTTCTTATAGGGCACTAGTGCCATGCGTAGCGTAACACAAAACAAACTTGTCTGCTCCCTAGAGTAAGACACATTGCTCCATTTTAGTCATTTTTACATTAAGCCTATCTAATATCTTTGTTTTGAGGATCGTACGATTGGTTATGTGCTCTAAAACATGTAGATAAACTCCATATGCACTATAAAAGAAAGATCAAATGATAGAGCTTCTAGTTGCTCTTGAGCATCGCCTAACTGTATTTGATTTCAATGCCTGCAGATTTGAGTACAATGCAGCTGCAGAAGTAGTGAAGGAAGTCCAGTTTGAGGAAGTAGAAGGTTTGTTTCAAATTTACATGTCTTCAATTTTATGCAGTAGACTTGATGTTGTATATGCTTTGATTCTGCTCACATTTTGATGATTTCCTTGCACTATCTTAGGTGGTGTTAAAACAAGAATTGTTCAGAGATGAATTGCCCATACAACGTCGATATCTGGTACTTGTAGGAAGTATGTTTGGTGTAGCAGAGTCGTAAGTTGCGATCACAGAGTCACGATCAATTGGCCTTACCGAATTGTTTCATGTATCTTGTTTGATTTTGAGCAAAATGTTTCCTCTGCTTACTGACAAGCAAGAGATGCAGAACTTACTGTGGGTATATATATATATAGTAGATCAACATGTAAAATTAGGATGCTTATTATTTGTTGTATCTAAAGTAATTTGATCGACTATTGAATTCCCCCCCTGTGCGCATTGCACAAACTTTGTCACTTTTGAAATTTGTTGCTGTATTTTATGTACTCCTTGGTATGATTGCAAAAGTACTAAGAGTAGTATTTAGCTTATAAATCAATACTATTATTTTTTTTTACTTTCTCCCATTCCCTATGTAAAATCAAGAAGTATGAGAGAGTACATAAACAAACATTGAAAAACTTATATAGATGAACCTTGCTTTGCATTTCTGCACTGAATCGACAATTCTCTGGGCACCGAATTGTAAAAGAAAATCAATAATACAAACTAAGTAATGACCTGTAACTTAGCGCAAGCAGTGGTGAAATGATAAGTTAAGAATTAAAGAACAATAGTAGTGAAAGAATAAAAAAGTGGTTAAAGAAGTTTACAAGCAAGAATCTAATCACGATTGGAAGGTGATCCGATCTGCGTGAGAGGCGGCGTTGGAGCCGGAGTTGAAGCTGGAGATCTTGTTCCAGCAGATTGAGTGCTACTTCTTCCTCTAATGTCCTCCAGTAACCTCACCACGTCTTCGATTTTCGGTCTCTGGGCTGCCACTCTGGCCACGCAGGCCATGCCTATTTGCAGCATCGCCACCATCTCTTCCTCTATATTCGGATACCTCAGCAGCTCCACGTCGAACACCTCACCCGTCCATTCCTCCCTAACAACAGAATGAACCCATCTCACGAGATGGACCGCCTCCTCCCCAGCAACCGGAGACTTCCCAGTCAGAAGCTCGAGCAGGACTACTCCAAAGCTGTAGACATCAGACGCCTGCGACGCCTTCCTAGTGTCCGTGACCTCTGGTGCTCGGTACCCAGCACTCCGCGTTGCTGGCGCCGCAACCGGGCTCATCACCGTTGCTAACCCGAGATCAGACACACTGCCGAAATGCTTGGGGTTTAGAAAGATGTTGGAGGCCTTCACATTCCCATGAACAAGCTTCCCACTATTCTGCGTGTGGATGCACGCGATCCCCCTCGCTGCGCCCGTTGCAATCCTGAGGCGCGTTTCCCAGTCTAGAGGAACGCGGTTGCCACCTCTCCTCGCTGATGATCATAACAACACATCAAAGATTAATAATCGCTAACCTTAAGGGGAAGTTCGGCAGGGAAGATAAACACACATTTTAGGCCAAAATAGATGAGTTAAATCATACCGTGTAGCAAAGAGGAGGCACTGCCTTGATTGTAATAGTCGTAAACCATAAGCTTTTCGTCCTTGGAATAGTAGTAAGCTCTCAAAGTAGCCACATTCTCATGCTTGATGCTTCCGGCAATCTCCATCTGCTGCTCGAACTCCTTCCTCCCCACGACGACCTCCTTCAATCTCTTCACCGCAATGATGGTGGCATCCTCCAAAGCCGCCTTATACGTCGTCCCAAACGTGCCCTTCCCGAGCACCTCGGCAGACGCCCTCAACAGATCCTCGAGGTCGAATGCAAGATTGCTCCCTTCAAAAAACACAAGCTTGCTATTCCCATCCGGAGTCATCTTCTTCACCGGCTTCTCTTTCTTTACAGTGGTTAAGATCTCACCATCCTCGTCTCCCTTTCTGTTGGTTACGATCAACAGAAGGGCGATCGACACAAACGCCAACACACAACTACCGATGATGATTCCCAACACGGCAGTCTCACTAAACTTGGATGAATGCCTCATCGGCGGCAGAGGAAGTGGAGACGGAGACGGAGATGGAGTCTGAACCGGAGTCGACAAGTTGTTGCCGGAGAATGATGAACTCGGGAATCTCGAGAGTGATCGAGGCAGGACGCCGGTGAGATTGTTGTTGGACAAGTCGAGAAACTGCAGACTGGGGAGATTGATGTCAGGAACATCTCCAGATAAAGAGTTATTAGCGAGATTCAAAAGAGTGAGATGAGTCAAATTCACAAACGAAGACGGGATGCTTCCGTTGAAATCATTCTCCGATAAATTCAACACCGTCAGATTCTTCCAGAGCGACAAATCCGACGGCAAGGGACCTTCAAAACCGTTGCTCTGGAGATGAAGACCGATCAAATCGGGAAGCTGCAGAAGATCAGCAGGGAAGGAGCCAGTGAGGCCGTTGGATCTCAAACTCAGGATTTGAAGATGAGATAAACGGCTGAGCGTGTTGGAAGGGATGACGCCTTTGAGTCCGACGCCGGGTAATCGGACGGCTATCACGCTTGAACTATCACGGCTGCAGGTGATTCCAGTCCAGCTACTGCAAGCAGAGGTGGTGTTATCCCAATTCAGCTTCCGTGAGTGGTTAACGCTGTCTAAGAAATCAAGCAGAGCCCGTTTGTCGTCAACGGGCTCCGTTGATGCAGGCGACCACATAGTAGCGCAGTAGACCAGAATTGCTGAGAGGATGAACCTGAGGCCCATTTTTTATGCCAGACAAACCTCAAACTCAAATACTACTAGTGTGGATGTATATCTGCCATGGCTGTAAATTTCGGAGAAAAAAGAAAAAAAATTCAATGTGTTAGCCGTTATTTTGAATATTCTAAATAACGTTAGGTCAACCAACCAAAATCCAAAAGAAAACAAGTAACGTGTGTGTATTTCTAATTTCTCTCTAATTAAACTGATTATCATAACCAATACTATGAAAAATCATGTATGGAATGGAACTGAAGAATTTGAATAAAACAGTAGAAAGAGAGAAATAAAATAGTAGTCCTAACCTGCAAGGCAGAAGAGAGCAGGGAGGTTTATTACGCAACAACCGAGAATTGATCAGAATGTAATGAAAGCGGCGGTTGCAGAAATTAAGTCCACCAAAATAAAAAGTAAAAAACAGAGAGATGGGAGATTAAGGAAGAGAGAAGTTGGTTGAGGGTAGGGAAGGAAGTGGTGGGGGGACCGAGCAATAAATGGTGGCATTAAATAAAGAAAGGAATTGTTGGCATATAGATAGAGTCGTAGTAGTTTACAGATATGAGTGCAGTTGTGGTGCTAAAATGGGGCGCCAAGAGTGGGGGCAGCACGTGCTCGCCAAACTAACGACTTCAACTGCCCAATGTACTACTAATATGGAAATATGACTAGGGCCGGAGAAAAATATCGAAAAAATGATATATCGCTCGTATCGTATTGAAAAATATCGAAAAATTATCGGATTTTCGATATATCGTAATTTTCGATACGAAACAATACCGTATCGTAAGTTTTCGATACGATAACGATATGAATTTCCTTATATCGCGATATATCGTTTTATATCGAATATACGATATATATCGATATTTTCGATATATCGAATTTCGGTACGATATATCGAAATATCGATACGATAACGATATAGATATCCTCCATATCGAAAGTTCGATATATCGAAATTCGATATATCGAAACTTTCGATACGATAACGATATGAAATTCTTTCATATCGATATTTCGATACGATATACGATACAACGTTTTCGATACGATATATCGTATCGACCCACCCCTAAATATGACACAGCTCACGTAAACTGCACCGCAGCACTCTCATATTATAGTGCAGATCTTTATTTGGGTTGTGGAGGTTGTCTCTAGGGTCGAAATGCTCTATATATACGCAATTTTACTAGAAAATGTATGTTTATCCTTATCTATTCAACCAATACTAGTTCGGTCCTTTTATAAGAAAACCCGAATCAAGGTTATGCAACAGTAAATTACCACTAGTATAGTTACTTTTAAATTTGACAAGCAAGGCTGAATATGTGCTATCTTCAAGTATAACAACGATGCCTTAATGAATGTGGTTCCTAAAATAACTGAATTTAGAGTACAAGTTACTCAATGAGGCCCTGTCCTCCCCAATAATTAATTTCTTTTTTCTACAAATATAAAATATCATTATCACTACGTGTTTACTTTTCTACATAATATTAATTAAACATTATGGTCAATATCACGTAAGATCGATAACTATTATGAATATTTTGCGTACGTGAACCAAGCGCACACATGTACACATGGCCATACTTATATTTAAATATCAATTCATATATGGCTGTATACCATGCCATTTTTTTTATATTATGCCTAGTTGTAAGACACATCATATCAATATTTTAATTGATGTTCAAGATTAATTTCTGCTACTTAAGTAAATTTTATACTATGTATTTATAAAATTCCACGACAGTTATTTTCATGCACACTAGTAATTGATTAACTTTTCCACAAGCACCGCCTCAATATTTCACCTGCTGCATGACGTTGGGGTCCCCTTACACTTACTATCAAAGCTATTAGAAGCTGTTAAAATTTACAAGAAAAAAGTATAGCAACGAGCAAGGTTTGACTTCTCCGGTGGTAAAAATATTTTAAATGTTAGTATTACATGATTAAATTAATGAAGAAATGTGAGTGTAGATCATTGTAGAATATATATGACGAGTAAGATCACCTATTTAATGAGACAATAACATTATCCTGCACATTAAATCATCAACTTTAAGAAAAATTGCAATAAACTACCACGTTCGGATGAAATAAATTAACAATAACATGCAACGACTTTCCCGCCACTTCCAACCCATGTGCTTTTATCATCCACGCCCAGACCCACTCATATCATATCGATACATTAGTAAAACTCCATGCCCGGATCGTTTCCGACCCTAATCTGTGCTCCGACGTGTCCCTGGCTATGAAGCTGATGCGGAGAGAAATAGTGTCATTTGAAATGTCATGATTAGAAGTTATGTGAGTAATCATTGCATGTTACCGTTGGAAAATACCCGTTTTGGGGTGCACATGCATTCTCCTCCTGTCTACTGGTAATGGTCTTGTTGCCATGTATTGTGTCTTGGAACTCTTTGGTGAAGCACTAGAGGTGTGTCAAGAAATAAAGTTATTAGTTGTGCAGGATGATGCATATAGTCTCTCTCTGGTTGTGACTATCGAAAATGTCATGCTTGTGATTCAATATGGCTTGGAAGGAGTTAGTGGTATGAAATGTGATGATTTCCATCTATACAAATAATGTTTTGTCTAATGACGCAGTTGGTCTCTACTAAGGGGGATAGAAGCTGATTTGATTACCAGAGCTAGGGTTCTTCCGGCTTGTGGAGATCTTTCTGCTCTGTCACTATGAAAGTGAATACTTAGCTTCTACGTTGAATTCAAGGGCTGAAATCTAATTTGTCAAGTGGAGAATGGCTTGATCAATATGTATGCTGATAGGGCAAATCTCACCGAAAATCATCTCCAATATTTTAGCATATCTTTTATTTTAGTTAATTATCTTTATGCATTTTCTAAATCTTTTGTAATCTTTAATTTTAATTATGTTTCTTGATTAACAAGACATATGTTAGGGTTTAGAATTCTATATAATAGAATTCTATTGTATTTTGATTCATTGAGAAATAATAAACAAATTATTCTCGTTCCGGGTTCTGGCGGAAATCGCCCCTAGCACCTTAACTAGAATTTATCTTCCTTTTGATCTCATTATAAACGTGTGTGCTCAATCTCAATAGAACGAGATTCTATCAATTGGTGCTTACATCGATTACTCTTCCTCCATCAAAATTGATCTCTCAAAATCCCTCAAACCCACGTCAAATCTCTCCCAAAATCACTCAAAAACTCAAGCCACATTATCTTCAATCGTCCATTTTTCTACACATCACAAAATCACGCTCATACCAATCTCAAATCACACTATTTATTGTCTCAATCTCTCTCCAAATTGTTTCCCCAATCCACTTTCGCCAGATTCTCGATGAACTATGGAATCACAACAACACGCTCTCGAGATTCTCATGGACTTACGCTGTCTAGTTGCTGCTCACGGCGATTTCTAGCCAAGTTCGGACAGCATACCGAGGAGGCTCCGGAAAGCCTTGCCGAGCGCTCACCTCCACATCAGCCGTGGAATACTCGGCCGCCGGATCAGCAGCCAGTCACGGGACCTCAGCGGTGCTGGTCTCTTCCGCCATCGGTCACAACCGCACAGCTGGGTATCAAACCCGAGGCACAACCACGCCTCCGCCTCGAGCCACCACGTTTCAACGGAGAGAATGCCTCAGGTTGGATCCGTAAGATCCAAACGTACGATAACCACCACTACACACCGCTAGATGATCGTCTTTATCTTACACAATATTTATTCGATCACCCAGCATCGGATTGGAGGGAATATTGGGAGGTAACTAACAAAGGTAAGAGTTGGGATGATTTCTTGTTGGCCGTAGAGAAGCAGTTCGATCCCAAATTTTACAAACCAGACGTGGCGACTGGCCGGGACCAGCGGAAGCCCAACCGCAAAACGGCGTGCCTAGTTGCGAATCAGGAGCTCGATCATCAGCCACCGCATTGTAAAGAGGAGGTCTCACAAGTAAGTGTCAATCAATTTGGTGTTCTACCTGTGACTGTGATTGTTTCTCGCAATAATTTGGCTAATGAGAGTGGTTCCAATTCAATTATTAGCGATGGGTGTATGGGCATGAATACCTTGTACGTGGATAGTGTCACTAAGGAGCACAACAGATGTAATAGAGACTATATTTCCGTTGATATAAATCCCATAGATGATAGTCTCATTGACCAAGCTTGTAGCAAGGCTTTGAATATTAATAATGGAGTCATCGGCGCCGACGATATTGAGGAGCAGTCCACGCAGGTTCAAGCTCTTGCTGAGACTGATTTCTGCACCGAATTTCTTGATTCAGTCAACCCCCAGGTTCTGGCTGATTCACAACCCCTGCTGTCACGAGGTTGTTCAAAGGATCCACTAGAAGAAGCAACTAACAAGGGAGTGTCAACAGATTTAACTGATCATATCATAGAGAAGTTTGAATATGTTCCTGCCCTTTTGCTTTCGGTGGCTCTTCGCCTTCAAAAGAGCTTCACGTGGATACCTTGCACGCCTCTATCGGAGTCCAGATGAGGGAGATATGACCATTTTACGGAAGCCGCGCGTTGCAAAGCCGAGTCACCCGACCGGGTGACTTAAGAAGCATTCACCCGACCGGGTGGAAGTGCAGAAGGCGTGAGGAGGTCAGAGCCGAATCACCCGACCGGGTGACTTAACACACTTAAGTTCACCCGACCGGGTAGAGTGACGCATGACAGATTTTGTGGGTCTTTTTCTTGGAATTTGGCCTTCAACTATAAATAAGACTTTATCTCATTTTCTTCTCTGATTGATTAATGAATTAAGATATCTCCTTTGTGAGTTTTTCCTTTTTGAGGATTGTATCCAATTCCTTCCTTGAAGGTTGCTTGTTTCAATTCCATAGATTGATTCAAGTAGAGGTATGCATCAATGGAGTGTATCCATTGAGTAGTGGAGCCAAGGGGTAATAGTAGAGCTAATGAAAGTTGCCTAGGGTTGTCTCCATCCTTTTGGTTAAGGTCCTATGATTGTAGCTCTTTTATCTCATCATTATGCACATGCTTTTCTTTTCTAATCTACCATCATTTCTAGTTTAGATTCAATTTTTGTGGTTGGATCTCTTTTTATCCTCTTGTTTTATTGAGAAATTGAAAATCAATCACACAAAAATATCTAGATCAAGCATCATAAAAGAGGTAATTTCTTGGGAAATGGATCTTAAATTACTTGGATCCCTATCATTTGGTATCTAGAGCTTAGTACCCACTAGGTGTTTAATCTATTGTTTCTTTGAGTTTTCTTTTATTCCTTGTTTTGCTCTGTTTTTGTTGAAATGATCGGATTGATCAAATGTGCTTAGATTAAGCTGAAATTTGGTATGTATGATCTATGTTATAACTAAAATTTGGTATGTATGATCTATGTTATGTGACCTAGCTTCCTGAAAAAGTTCATCAAAAAATTCCTCCATTTGCCTAGTTAACTGTGGGGATTAACATCATTGCCCTGTTTTGGCATAGTTGGGGAAAACCATACAAATTATATCCAATTTTTAGATCTGACTATATATGAATATTTTTCCCTAGATCCAGACTTGATTGTGAATCTATCCACCAAAATTCATCCAAATTGAGAGTGGGGATCAATACCAAAAAAATTCATAAAGATCAGCCAAACTTCAGCAAAAAGCTTCATCCAATGTCTTGTTTTCTTTGATGTGTGTGTTTACCTTAGACCTAGTTTCCTTGCTTTCATATGTTTAATCATTATTACTTTGGTATTTACTACTTGGTGTCTATATTTTCTTGAGGCGTATACCTTGATTGAATTATCCGGGCGCCAACAAGGGAGAATTGGATCGAGAGAGTGTGATACTAGCCCCACTATATTCTAAACCTACCGAGTGACATTGGTGAGTGACTTGGGGGTGGGATACTACATTGGGGTGAGTTAGCTTCTTAAATCTCTCTTTCTTATTTCACTAATTTCTAAGACTAGTTCCTAGTCTTTGTCATTGTGCTTGTAGGTACATTAGATGCCGCCCATCACTCGATCCAACAAGATGGGGGACATCCACGAGGATGGAGGTGATAAGGGGGCAAGCTCGAGTGAGATTGTACCCGGGAGTGACTATATGGGCATGATAGTGAAGATGATGGCGGAGTTCACGGGCGAGCTTAAAGAGGCCCAAGCCCGGATAGATGCAAGCCTCAATGCACACTATGAAGATTTAAGTATGATGCGAGAGGAGATGAGGGAAGAGAAAACACATGGGGATGCCAATCACAATGTCCTTTTTCAAGAGCTCAACACATTGAAAGCGGGTCATCCATCAAGGACCCCTACTCCAAGAAGTGGATCTATACATATTCACGTGCCGGAGGGGCACAATGGGAGAGAAGGGAATTATGAGTGGCAATATTGTGAGGAGCATGGTTGGGGAAATCGTTTTGGATGAGGATATGGGAAGAATGAGAGATTTGGTATGGGCAACCAACGAGGGAAAGTTGAGCCCTATGGGGATAGATTTAGAGGTGACTACGAATCAAGGTACCATGAAGATGGACTTGATAGGGAACGTGGCGGGAAACAAGCTCCAATGTCTCATGGAGAGTGACATTCTAGGAGTGTTAGAGATAATGTTAGCCATAAGGGGTTTGAGAGACCAATTGAAGAGGAAGTCCCATATAGAGCTCCTTTGAGACCTACCCATCGACATGGTGGTGTTGACACAAACCAAATGGGTACCCCATCAAGTCATTTGACTATATCATCATCTTTCCATTTCTCACATGAGCCTCTTGTTGTGTATGGAAATGTCCCCTCTTCGATGAGCTTAAACCAAATTAGTAGAGAGAGAGAACGAGAGAGAGAAGACTTGAGAGTGAAAGTGAGTCTAAAAAGCCAAGAGAGATTGATAAAAGACAAGAGTGTGAGGTGCAAAAGTCAAGAGAGAGTGGTGGGGGTGAGAGAAAAGAAACATATCAAAAGAGAGAAAAACCACAAGCACAAGTGAGTATAGGGTGTTTGTTAGATCCTAAGACCAATCTTGGGTGGACACCAAATGAGCCTTTACCTCTTGCCCTTGGTGAGCAAAATAAGTTTTTACCCACTAACACTTCTTGTATGTCTTCTTGTGTTGATGACTTTGTAGTGAGTAAAGTTGAGGACATGGAAGTGAAGCATCAAGTTGCACATAGCTTGGAAACTACGCCCCGAAGAAGGATCAAGAGGAACGAGGGCAAGTGGATGAACTCCTTGCCCAAGATTCAAGTGCACTATCCGTATATACTTGTGATGATTCATTGAGTGTGATTACATTAGAGAAGTCCCTTCGTGTTGATAGATTTGTTATTGATGATTTGTGTAAAAAGTGGACTCATGAGTTTGAATCTTTGAATGCTAAATCTACCTTTGCACCATATGTTGATCCTTTTTGGTTAAATACAAGCATTGATGGACGTGACATTTCTCTTGTGGAATCTAACTTGAATGTTGGGGTGACTTCTTCTCATACTAAGATGCCTAAGATTTTATTTGTTAGTAATTTTGAGCTTCATGAATATGTCGATGAGAATAGTAGAGCCAAGAGAAGTGAAAATGTTGATTGCTTTAGAACTTGGTGTTTACTATGTCTTCATTGCAAAATGGTAAGACCCTTCAATGGGATTGGGATTTTCTATGGCCGTTTTGTAAATTATTTTTTCACTCACATGTCTCTTGTAGATTGTGTTGTGATTAATGGCACATGGATACATTGTTCCCATAGTTGTGGTTGTGTTCTAAAATTGTTGGAGCAATTATGTGGGGCTTAGACCATCCGCAATGGGCGGACGATGGCACGCCCGATGACACGCATCGTCCGCGCCATTCATCGTCCGCCCCCACTGTGGGTGTGTGGCATAGGCAGCGGACGATAGTCGCGGCCTATGCTTCGGGCGCGACTTAAACCGCGGACGATGGCCATCGTCCGCGCCATCGTCCGCTCCATTGCGGACGTCGCGGACGATGGTCGCGGACAATGGCCATCGTCCGCGACATCGTCCGCCCCATTGTGAAGGTCGCGGACGATGGCACGCGGTTTCGTTTTTTTATAAATAGTGTTCATTTGTAATATTTCATTTCACACGATTTCATCTTCGAAACTTACATTTACATAATTACTACGAAATGGATTCAAGCCCCAATAGCCCTACGTTTAACGGAGAGGCGCATTGGCCGGGTACAGAACCCGGCGATTATCGTTCGTTCGGCGACAACACCCATTACGATCCCGATTTCAGTACGAAATCGTATGGGTTGTCTGATATGGAGCCGTCGCCGCACCGCCCAACCGCATCGGCCGATCCCGTCCCCGCAGCGACCGGTGCCGTCAAGGGGAAGGCGAAGCGGAACCGACAGCGGGCGTAGAAGTTGTCGCCTCCCGGTGACTGCAATGAGTACGCCCCCGGCCGTACGAACTACACCAGCGACGAAACTCTCACTTTGGCCCGGTGTTGGGTAGATATATCGGAAGATCCGATATTCGCCAACAACCAGAGACAGACCGCGTACTGGGAGCGCATCGCAGACCTCTACAATTCGGTCAAGCCGTCGACCGCGTACAAGCTCAAGCGTGAGCAACTCCGCAAGCACTGGGATCAAATCAAGAAGCAAGTGAACTTGTACTCGGCGGAGTTCGAGAAGTGCGCGCGATCACAGGGGAGCGGCGAGAGCGTGCACGACGTGCGCTCTAAAGCGATGTTGTCGTACCGGTCGATGTTCGGCGAGTTCAAGCACGAGGCCATCTGGGCACTCTTGAGGGAGAAGCAGAAGTTCCAAGGTGGAATTCTGCACACTGGTGCGCCGAAGAGGACGAAGGTCACCGAAGCTGGTGACTACACGAGCAGCGGCAGCGGCACTAACCCAGTTGACCTCAACCGGACGTACGTGGATGAAGGGAGTTCCGGCACACCGGTGTCCTCCCGGCATCAAGGCTGCGAAGGCCAAGGGGAAGGCGACCGCGACGTCATCGTCGACCGCTGCAACCCCTGATCCGGACCCGGATGAGCTCCCAACGCAGACGTCCACAGCGTTTGCGTCGTTAGCTACAGCGTCAATGGCAAGGACGATGTTGCAGACGCACAAGGCCCTCAAGAAGTGCACCGACCCCGAACAAGCCGAGTATCTCCGTGCATTACTCGATGAGTTGCGTCGGAAGTTGGGAATTGGCCCGACTTAGTTTTTTTCTTTTTTTAGTTGAATGGTGTAATTTTTTTTATTAAAACTTCGCCGCTTGTTATTTAGTCGTTTTTTTTACTCGTTACGTGTTATTTGAAAACAGTTAAATTAATTAAACAAAACAACAAAATGATGATGTAGCGCGTCATAGGGAGCGCCTTAGGGCGCCCCACTGCAGGTGGAGAAGGAGGAGGATAAAAATACTGACGTGGCGCGCCATAGGGCACGCCTTAGGGCGCACCTTAGGGCGCCCCACTGCTGATGGTCTTATTTGGAAAAGTTTCTCATGATACTTGATATTGCTTTTTAAAAGTGTCACATGCATAGTGTTGTGTTTTGTCTCCATTTTGTGCATAGTGGTTTATGGACACATTGCTCCCTTATCTTTGATAATCTCTTGAAATTGTTGGGGCAATAGAATGAAATCCATTTGATGAACTTGGTTTGTTGGTTGATACACCTTCTTGCAAACTTGATGTGAGTTGTGATGAACATACTCTATGTGCTGAATATGGGCTTGTCAATTTATGGAATAGCTCTCATTCGAGCAAGAATGATGTATCAATGACTCCTTATGATATTTTGTTACTTAATCTTGAGAATATAAATCTAGTGAATAGACCTTGTTTGGTTACTTTTGAATATACACACTATGATGATCCTTTTTTGTGTATGCCTAGTCTTGTTGAGAATGTCAAATCTTTTGTGAAGATGTTCAAGAGTTTGGGCATAACTAGTATGGGGATGATCAGGCCAAATGGAAATAAAGTGCTTGGGGACTATGTGACTTGGCATGTTAATTGCTTTTATTGCATGTCAATCAAGCCTTTCAATGGAGTTGGGATGTTTCATGGACTTTTTGTTAAGAATTTTATATCTAATGGTTTTGGTTTTGTTTGGGACTACATTGTGAATGAATGCCTAGTCTTATGCGCACCCACACCTAGTATCTATTTTGTGAGGTTATTTGAGTATTGGTATGAAGGATATCTTGATAAATTCATCTTGATTCCTTATGGGTGGGATTTGGGCAAGAAAGAATTCATGTTTTTGTGTTTTCACACTTATTGTGACTTGGCCTTAAGCTTAATGGAACATGAATTTGGAGGTCCATACAAGGTCTTTGGTGTAGTATTGTCTCTTATAGCCGTTAGTGGTCCTAATCCTTTTCATCATACTTTGATATTTGATTTACTCTCGTTCCATTTTATAGGTGTGCGAAATCAGGATTTGAGGGCAAATCCTTTCCAAGGAGGGGAGGACGATATGACCACGAGTACTAGACGTCAAGGGTATTCACTTCGGCGTGAGCCATGGATTGA
Source organism: Salvia splendens (assembly GCF_004379255.2). Classification (NCBI taxonomy): domain Eukaryota; kingdom Viridiplantae; phylum Streptophyta; class Magnoliopsida; order Lamiales; family Lamiaceae; genus Salvia; species Salvia splendens. Next base: position 23,087 of record NW_024598909.1, on the reverse strand, counting down.
TTGAGGCCCAAGGATGAAAAAGAAGACATGCCAAGGATCCAACAAAGCTAGAGAACCTCCCGAGGATGCGAGGAATAGAGAAGGCCCAGATTTGAGGACAAATCCTTTCCAAGAAGGGGGAGGATGATACGACCATGGAAGCCGTGCATCAAAGTTCGTATCTGCAGCTGGCTTCAATCTGTATTTTGCCTATATATATGGCGTCCAAAAGCTCTGAAAATTCCACCAATTTCTTCGCCTTCGAAAGAGCTTCGCGTGGGTACCTTGCACGCCTCCATCGGGGTCCAGATGAGGGAGATATGACCATTTTACGGAAGTCACGCTTTGCAGAGCCGAGTCGTGACTTAAGAAGCATTTACCCGACCGGGTGGAAGTGCAGAAGGCGTGAAGAGGTTAGAGCCGAATCACTCGACCGGGTGACATAACACACTTAAGTTCACCCGACCGGGTAGAGTGACACAAGACAGATTTTGTGGGCATTTTTCTTGGAATTTGGCCTTCAACTATAAATAGGACTTTATCTCATTTTCTTCTTTGGTTGATTAATGAATTAAGATATCTCCTTTGTGAGTTTTTCCTCTTTGAGAATTGTATCCAATTCCTTCCTTGAAGGTTGCTTGTTTCAATTTCATAGATTGGTTCAAGTAGAGGTATGCATCAATGGAGTGTATCCATTGAGTAGTGGAGCCAATGGATGATAGAGCTAATGAAAGTTGCCTAGGGTTATCTCCATCATTTTGGTTAAGGTCCTATGATTGTAGCTCTTTTATCTTATCATTATACACATGCTTTCCTTTTCTAATCTACCATCCTTTCTAGTTTAGATTCAATTTTTGTTGTTGGGTCTCTTTTTATCCTCTTGTTTTATTGAGAAATTGAAAATCAATCACACAAAAATATCTAGATCAAGCATCATAAAAGGGTAATTTTTTTGGGAAATGGATCTTAAATTACTTGGATCCCCATCACCTATGCTCACATTAAGCAGTTGCCGGTGGAGCCCAGTGATAGGGTATTGGGAGGTCTACTCAATGCTTGTCATGTTTGTAATATCATGGATATTAAGGTGATAGCATCTGATCATCTATTCCAATTGGCTACACATCAATCTTGTTATCAAACATCAATGTCGAAGCTGGGAGATGGAAGGGTGTAACTTTGGTTCAATACCCATTGTGAGTAATGTTGAGCTTCGCGATCAAGTCCACACTTTTTGTTGCTGTGTAGGAGATAAAATGAAGGAAGCCTCTACCATTGCAACTGCTTCTCCCTCCCAAAAAGCTTCCTCAATTCACTGCCACACGAGTTGCTTCTTCAAAAATCACCCCCATACTGGGTGCTCTCAGTGAACAATCCTAGCCAAAACTCTGTCTAAAAATTTGTATTTCATCCCTCAATCTCACCACTTTCTACATTTTGTTGTCATAGGCATCTCTAAATATGCTCTACTATCGAATTTTCATGTAGTTATTCAGTTTGATCTTCTCCTTTGAAAGATTTCAATTAATAAAGAAATTATTAACAAGGTATTAGCAAAACTGTGTACATGAGGCCTGGGCCGTGAACTTGTTCAAAACATCATGCTTCTGCATGTCATCACTGCATTTGTTTTTTCCCGGTACTCAAACTTAGACAAGTCCATTTTTCAATTCATTACCAGGGAAACTTGGTTGCAAACAAGAAGAGTGTACAAACAATGAACTTACAGGAAACTGAACCAAAAAGAACCCAGACCAAGAAGGTGTAGAAGAAAAGGACTTGTGAAGCAGATAAATGAAATCCCAATGTGTTTGATAGTGTTTTGTGAACTTTCTCAATATAGACGCTAAGCACTGCAGAAGAAATAAATAAAGAAAAGGGAACCGCGAAGATGGAGCTTTGAGTTTGTTGGAATTATCCCACATCGAATTAGCTACTATAGTTTTACAGATGAAGACGACTATAAAATAAGAAGGGCTTGGGCTTGTAAGCTCATACCTTTCTCGGCCTTTTGGCTAAGATCAAGTGTAGTATCTGTTCTTATCAGTTTAATATCTGATATGTGGGTCATTGGCCCACACGATATTAAATTTATTTTTTGAGGGGGAAAGTCCATTAAGGTAGCTTGCTACCTGGGCTTTCGCGTGTCGCCTTTGTGTTGCACTATTGCATAGGCCCGGCGCACCCCACCAGTTCCAGTTGAAGTATTTGTTTTAGGAAAATAATGAGTCCGAGCTAAATTTATTTTTTTGAAGGGGAAAGTCCATTAAGTAGCTTACAAAGCCCAAGCTAAATTTATTTTTTTGAGGGTGAAATCTCATTTCGCGTATCGCCTTTGCGAACTTTTTTGCTTTGGCAAGTCTTTACATGGACAACTATGTCTGGTTTGATTATAATTAAACAATATTGAGATTAGAGAAGTATTGGTTGGTCTCAGTCTACTCTGCATATTTCATTTGATTTATCAACATACATGATTTGTGTGGCGTATTTTAAATCGCTTTCCCCAACACTAAATCTAAATTATTTCTTTGCCGAAGGCGCCAGTTTCTTTTCTGGTTCCTCGTAATTGGAGAGTATCACGATAGATTCAAACAAAACTTCCTGCAACTCTTCACTGCTACAATAGTAATACAGATAACAATTCCCAGCTTAAAGTCACATGGAAAATGTTTCCATGGAACAGAGAAAAAGGCAAAATAGACATATAAACTCCCAATGATATGAGCTAGCTGAATAGCAGTTGCTTCATCAAGTTTACCCGTGATTCCTCCAGTTAGATCCTTGCTAAGATGAATCTTCAATCTCCTCTTTCCTCACTACACCTTCCTAACCTGAATATTATGGGTGGATTGGAACCGCCATATCGGCTGTTTGCCACTTTGTACAAGAGCAATCTCCTCACCCTGTTTCACCATTCCTTGCTTCTGTAGGAGATAAAAAGTAGGACAAGACGTGTTATCCTTTTCGTATGCTACTAAAGAGGAACCGAAAGACCTAGAATTTAATAATGATGCAAGACCAAGATAAATGTAAAATCTACGAAATTTATGAACTTATGATGGCTTTCGTTGAACAACTTAAGAAGTTAAAAGTCAAGCCAAAGAACAGATGAAACTCTACCTGCAGTAAATCCAATGCATTTGCAAATGTCTCGTCAGCATCTTCCAAGAAGTCTATGTGTATGGGGCAAACCCCCTGGTACAAAGCCAATCTCTGTTGTATTCTCTTACTGTAACAGAAAAAACGATGAAAATTGAGTTATGGCTGCAATCCTCAATGCTATATATATATATATATATCATCTAACATTATGTTCCAAATACAATGATGTGACTCACTCATTTGTGAAAGCATAAATTGTGCCAGAAGGCCGGTAATGGCTAAGTAGAACTGCCATGAAGCCTGTCCTAGTGAAGACGACAATTGAAGTTCCGAGTGTGTTTGCCATCATCGTCGCATGGAATGCAAACATTTCGCTCATATGATTCTGCAAAATAATGATTAACAATAAAAGACATTGACTATATAGTCAACATTTTGTAAGCAATTTAAGAAGTAACTAGACTGACCTTGAAGGCTAATCCTAGATTCGGAGGAGTTTCTGCACCAACTATAGTAGCCTCAGTCCTCAACGAGACTGTGTGCATGACCTTGACAGCTTTTAGAGGGAACCTTTTAAGGATAAAGTGTATCCAAGAATGAGATTGGCAGTGGTGTGCTTGGGGCAGGAGAGTTCATGTTTTCTTTGATTCCGATTCTAATATTATTACATGAGTTTTTATTTATTGGTTACCGTTATCCTTTAATATAAGTCTCTAATATATAATACAGAAATACAACTAATTTAATCATGCAAAGCAAATGATAATAACTACGTTCATAATATATGGGTGAATGAATGGTCTAATATCATAATCAATGAAAAATTACTTACTTCCCATGCGCAGTTTCTCCTGAAAGCATAACTGCATCGGCACCTTCCCTAACTGCAATAGCGATATCCGAAACCTCTGCTCGTGTAGGAGTAGGATGTACAATCATGCTTTCAAGCATATTTGTTGCCACTATGACTGCTTTTCCCATACTTTGACAGATCCTTATAATTTCTTCCTGCAGTTGAAATAAATTGATTTTGTAACATATTGCTATAATGGCCTGATTTTGTACAGAAGACCTCATGAGTTACCTGCAATAAAGGGACTTCTTCAATTGGCAACTCGGCACCAAGGTCTCCTCTGGCAACCATAGCCTAAAAATACAAAAAAAAAACTATTGTCTTTATCCCACACAGTATGATTCTTTAGTTTACCAGAGTGACTTTCCACATTAAACATACATATTTAAAGGGGTAATAATTGCCAAACAGCAAGAATCCAAATTACAATAAAATTCTTTGAAATATTTGCACAAGTGTAACTTCCACAAAATTCAAAAATTGGTTGCATCATCGTTCCCAAAGCAATTGAGCCATTATATTCCATTACCCCATCGGATGCAGTTATGATTGAATGTAAGTTTGGTATGGAATCTGCACTTTCAATTTTCACAATGACGTGAATGTCTGCACCAGCATCTGCGGAAGAGGTTGGAGGGGGGGGGGGGGGGCAGGTAGGAGAGAGAAATCTTATTATTTCAGAAATACAACTGACTTTCAGAAATACCATCTTATTGTTATATGGTCAATTCTCTGACCAAGAGCTCGAAATTTACTTTTGAGATAGTTCTTTAGTTCATGGACCACAGCAGCATCCTTGACAAACGACACAGCATAAAAGTCAACTTTGTTGTCGACTCCAAATTTAATATCATCCCAGTCTTTGTCTGTAGGATTAGTGCCAGAAGATTATTACTTAGGGGATAAAATCGAACATGATACATGGCAATCACAAGCAATATAATAACAGATATATGTGCTATTTTATCTAACCAGTAATCGATGGAAGTGTTGCACTTTTTCCCCGAACATTAAGATGTCGCCGAGATTTAAGTTCTCCTCCATCGACGACTTCACATTTCACTGAATCTTCAGTTTTCGATTTCACTAAGAATGACATCATACCACCTGTATAATCAAGCAGTGGCCAACGTCAGCTTAAGAGTTCATAGATAGCCTAATATGTCAATCACAATAAAGCAATTATACAAAAAACACAATAATGTACCATCAACGAGAAGCATGTCCCCATCTTCTACATCATTAACAAAATCATCATAGTTCACACTAACACAATCTGCAGTCCCAACTCCTCTTTGAATTGTAAATGTAAATTCCTGACCCGGCACCAAATTAATTGGTTGGGGTAAATCACCACTTCTTACCTCAGGACCCTGCAAGCAGAACTCAGATGGTCTTAATAACACGTCAGTAAAAGTAACAAACAAAGTGAGAATATAATCGACCTTGAGGGCATCTCCAAAAAAAGGACCTTCAGACAGTATTAATTCAAAACTTTCTTTTTCATGACTTATTACTTAGCATGGTGACATGCCTGTTAAATGTTCAAAGATGTAATCGTTGCTAAAGAAAACGAGAAAGGGCGTCTAAAATTAGCCCTACTTTTTGAAGATTCCGGCTGTATAATTATTTGCCTATTAGATTCTTAATAGTTAAGGTATTTATCGTTAGGGGACTGACATGTATAGTAGTCTGCTAGCTTTCAATCAATAAAACTCCGCAAGTGACTGATAACTTGACAAAGCTGTAATTAGAACAAACAAAATAAATTCATTCTTACCACGCTAGGGAAGTTTTGAAAGCAAAAGGAAGAGAACTTGCCTTGGTGTCAAGCATGATGGCAATAACATTGTCCTTCACTTGGGAATTATATTCTTTAACCAAATCAATGACTTTCTGGTGTGATGCATGGTCTCCATGGGACATATTAAGACGAGCAACATTCATACCGGCCTCAGCCAGCTTCCATATCATTTCCTTAGTGTCAGTCGAGGGGCCAATTGTGCAAACAATCTTTGTCTTGCGTCTAACCATGGGCTTAGACCACACTCCCACAGATGTGTCACCGAGTTGGGGAATCAGCTGAGAATACCGATTTTGCACTGCAGCCTAGTCAAGGAAATAAATTAAATGGAAAAACTATAACATCTCCAATAATGAAGCAACACATAGTCTTCAACATAGCATAAGCAGATTTAACTAAATCAATTTAATGAAACAGATTTCTACCAGCGGAAAACAATACTCCACTTCTTTCGATCAATATCCCAAAATCTGGAACAGAGAATTCCAAACTAAGTTTAAGGCAACAAGGAGTAGCTTCCGACTTTCCACCGAGTAAATTAAGTTAAGCACTCAAGTTTCTTAACTACAAGTACAAGTGATGGCGGATCGCATAAATTTAACACATTCCACAAGTCCACGATGCTTCAAAATTACTTGCGGAGGCTTACTATTAGAGGAAGAAGGGAAGCAAGAAACGAGCATTCACCTTGAAATGAATTCAGCATTTAAAACAGCAACACAAACTAAAACATGAGAACAAACCTTGGTAAGATCTTCAGGAGACATCGGAATCACTTCCGTAGCAGATCTCCTCGCCACGACGGGCGAGCTGGCATGCACGGCTCGGCGACGGTTCCTCCTCTCAGTTTGAGCCAAAACCTTAGCTTTGAAGCCACAACCCGGCTTCAGCTTGTCCACGCAGCTCTGTGTAGGATTCGCCAGCAATGAAGCATGAATCGACCGCGTCGCCACCACTTGCGCCATGGTAGCAAAAAACTCGAAGAGAGAGACAGAGAGGGGGTATTTCTGGAGAGAGAAGAGTGAGTTTGAGGCAATGTAAGCGAGAAACGAGTATAAATCGAGAGAGAGATTGGAAAAATCGCCTATAAATTTGGAGGTTGTGTGGGGGTTGGTCTCGTTTGTATCGAAAATCGAAGAAAGAGAAAAATGGTGGCTACTTGAAACTCTCTGTCGAAACAGTTAGGGAGAAGGGGTTAAACCGGGATTTCACTTAAAAAATGGTGGCTAATGCGGCTTCGACGGTGTCGTTTCATCTGATCGTACCGACCGCGGGCCAGAATGTGCTTTAAGGCCATCCACTACGTTGTCACTACCGTCCCTTAAACTACTATTTGAGGGCTCTACTGTCATTTTTTACTCCATCCCTTAACTAAGGGACGGAACCTGCAACGCTCTGTCCCTTAAATTACTATTCATTCAATTTCATTTTTTTATTATTTTTTCCAACAAATTCAATTAAAAAAACGCACTTCATTAAAATTAAAATAACATTACAACTTAAAATTCAAAAAAATAGAAAAAGACATAATTAAAATCCTAAAAAAATAAAAATGACATAATTTAAAAAAATAGAAAAAGACATAATTAAAATTCTACATCGAAAGTGGAACATAAAACATTCAAAAATGTCTCTATAAAAGAGAAACAACCAAGAATGAGTTTATTCCACATCGAAATTTGAACATAAAACATTCAAGGGTGTCTCTATAAAAGAGAAACAACCAAAAATGAGTTTGTCCCACAATGAAAGTGGAACATAAAACATTCAAGGATATCTCTATAAAAGAGAAACAGCCAAGGATGAGTTTGTCCCACATCGAAATTGGAACATAAAACATTCAAGGATGTCTCTATAAAAGAGAAACAACCAAGATTGAGTTTGTCCCACATCGAAAGTGGAATATAAAACATTCAAGGATGTCTCTATAAAAGAGAAACAATCAAGAATGGTTTCATAAATTCGCAAGCCCATCAAATATATATTGTGTTCATTTATCTGTAAAAATTGTTTTTAAATATAAAAAACAATTTTTATAAATAAAAAATATTTTTAAAAAATTCATTTTAAAAAATGAATTATTGCGTCAGCGTGACGAAACCCACTCGCGGGCCGGCGAGTGGGCGTCACGCATGGCCTGGGAGCTCGCCACGTCACCTCCGCGCGTGGCGAGACGTCGCGAAGTGACAGGCTAAGGGACGGGCTGGGGATGGAACGTCGTGCTGCAACACGTCCTACCGCGGTTCCGTCCCTCTGTGACGGAAGGCGGGACGGTGACGGAATGCGCAGTGGATGCTCTAAGGGCCCATAAACAAAATCCAAAGACCCATAGACCATCTACCGTCTACACTAAAATAAAAAATGAAATACTAAGAAAATAGCTTCAGTGCTTTAAAACTAATTTTATTTTTTTTATTTTTGAGTAAATATGCTTATTTATAGATTTATACTAAAATAAACTAAATTTATTTTTAAAAACTTTTATGAATAAAACCGTCCACGAATAGGAGTTTCATAGTTTTAAAAAATGTTAAGAAATGTTAGAGAAAAAAATTAATGATGTATAGATCCCACTTATATATACTTCATCCGTCCCATAAATATATGGATAATGAGTATAACACGAAAATTAAGACAAAATTGGTAAAGTAAGAAAGAGATATGAGAATGGTACGATAAAGTAAAAGAGAGGATGAGAATGATAGTTAAAGCAATGTTAGTGAATAGTGAAACCTATACTATTAAATTGATATAACTTTTCAAAAATAGAATGTACATATTTTTGTGAGACAGACAAAAATGGACAGTGCACATATTTTTATGGGATAGAGAGAGTATTAATTTAAATTAAAAGTGAGGGGAATTAGTTAGTGGAATATGAGGCCTATTACCAATTATAGTAAAAATGAACTGGGACTCCTATTCGCGAACGAACTTAAATGAAAAAACGAGATTCATATTCACAGACAAAATAAGTACTAAATAAAGAATATTCTTATAAGTTTGAGTTTAATAGTATAAATTATTGGAGTAAAATCACTATTTGATACTCCCTTCATCCACCATTTATAATCTCATTTTGACTTGGTACAAGTATTAAGAAATTATTTGACTCTTTAAATAACAATGAAAATAGTATTGGTTTTATAATAAAATGCGAGTGTAATTAGTTAGGTGAATTGAGGATTCCCTTACTTAAAATGGAGAAAAGCAAAGCGGGATTTTAAATTACAGACATTCCAAAATAGTAAAATGAGAAAAACCAGAAGGAGTGATATTTACATTAAAATGAGTTTGGGTTTACTCTAAATAGTTAGGGCTCCTGTGTTTGAATTGCTAGAATTTTACTATTGCTTAAAATGAATTTGGAACATTATATTACTAGTAGAACACACCTCGATGCAGATCATGGTTCATCTGCTCGATAGTAATTAAATTTGATTGAGGTATATGCATCCTAATTCCTATAGTTGGTTTTGTTGTCAAGTTTTGCCTTTTCATATGATGTAATCATATTTTTACTAAGTGGTAACCTAGTTAAAACATAAAATGTAACATTTGATGACACGTCAATATTCCAATTATGCTCGACAAAAATCCCTCATACTATTTTACAAAAGGTTTATTAGAACTCAAGAAAAAAAAAGATTTAGTCCTCATCTCAGGGTTCAGCTGGTTGAGTCTCCACCACGTCGGCGTCTTTGGGATCGGAAAACTTAAGATAGTAGTCGACGGTGGCGTCGGAGCTGGCTGCTCGCCTGTGGTACCATCTCCGCGTGGTGGTGGATGATTTGGGCCTCCTCTCACTTATAGCAATGGCCATGTCGTTGGGAAACAAATCCCCTAATATAAAGGCATGGATCACCGTTACCACAAGCAGCGCCGCCACTATAAGCGTCGCCACAAGGCACAGTATCACCGCAAACGTCTTCGTCACCGCGTTATCCACCGCGCTCGAGTACCTTATGGTCGCGATCGCTGCTCCCGTCATCGGAAACGTGTACGCCCACCACGCCAGCGAGAATCTTATCCCTCTAAAGAAATTCACTCGGACCGCCTACAACAAAAACAATCACATTAATTATATACGGTTATATTTTATGCATTGCTGTCAACTGAACCACTCTCTAGTTCTCATGATCATTGTCAATTTTAGAACTATACCAAGGACAGATAGAGGAACATGGCGATGAAGTAGGCGATCCGCGACCCGAAATCGAAAGACCCGACCATCTTCGCCCACGCCATGGACGCGACGCTAGGTGCAGCAACGAAGAGGAAGAAGACCGGATGAAGCTCTTTGGGAAGCGTCTCGTTCGTCGGAAGTCTCTGATAGAGCGTCACAAACAAAACAGTGTAGTGGGCCAATCCAATGGCGAAGAAGAAAATAGGCCCTTCTTTTATCCCCATCGACGCCCCTAACAAGGCGCCGACGAAGTTTCCGACCACTGACAGGTGGTTGCAGGGGTTTGCCACCTTGGACAGCCGCCGCTGGCCTCCCGACATCCACTGGCCGTAGATCTTCACCTCGAGGCAGAAGATGGGAGTCATTAGGACGTACCAGAGCGGTTTCGGCAGAGTTTTATTGATCGACGGCGGGATTCCCATCGCGAGGAAGAGGAGCGCGATCCACGGAGCGAAAAAGAAGTTGACGCGGATCGGGTGGTGGTACTCGCGGCGGACGGCTTCCCAGTAGAAGACGAGCTTTAGCGCGTAGATGGCAGCCACGGCCGCGATCAACGCGATGGAGATGAACCAGAACACCTGGTTTATGTGCGGGCTTATGTGGAGAAACCTTGTGGATTCCGTAGAAGATATCGTCTTCCACATGATGGCTTGGCTGCTCACGCCCAGGCAGATACCGAACGACGAGACCGGAAACCGGAGAAGGAACGGCCACAGCTTGTCCTCCGGCAGAAGTATTTCCTCCGACGGCTGTTCACAATAATAACACACAATTTATATCATTTTATTTTAGGTGAGATAAATAGAGCAGTTATCTATCCTAGCAAACGCTAACAGAAGAAATTAGATTATGAACATACACGCAAGACGTCTAGTTCTGGGCCCTCTAAGGCGTCGAAGTATCGGTCTACAGGGACGCTTCCCATTTCGACGCGGTTAGAGTCTCGTTCGCGAGGGCGGCCGCCGCGGAGATTGGTGAGCTGCCGCTCGAGTTTGCCCGACCATGTCTTGAAAGAGTCGTACCTCTTGTCTCTGAGCTTGTAGATTCGAGGCGGGAGCGGGGCGGATTTGCCGTTGGTGATGGCCTGGTGGAGGGCAGATGGTTTTGGGATTGGTTGGGAGTAAAACATGGTGGTTGGAGCAGAGGCCAGATTTGTGCTGTCGTCGTCGAACAGAACTCTCTTTGTTTTGTGCTTGAGAGGTGAAAGCGGCATGCTGATCGAAACAGAATGCGTCTCGATTTCAGCTGCTTCGATTCCCTGTTGTTGACGATGCCAAAGTCTTTAAACACTATACTATATGCATACAAGAAAAGTAAGTAAAATGATTGATGCAACTTACAGAAAGTGATGCGTGGGGGTCTTCAACGCCATCAAAACCAGCAACCTCGTGGTCGCTGATGGCTTTGATCAGTGAAGGAAGCTCTTCATCCTTCGTCATATCTCTCTCAACTAATTTCTTAATTTTGTAAAATACAAACACCTATATACTATATTAAGTTATGTCTTCTACTACTATATATATTAAGTGATGCTGTGAATTTAATGTGGAATGTGATGTGACTCCGCGTGTGCAAACAAAACAGCAGCGCTCAATGACAAGGACGCATTTTTTCAACACACTTTCACTTCAACATTAGGTGAGCTATATATATGAAGCAAACCAGCTTTGTCTTAATTGGCATCATAGTAGTATTATATTTTATAGGCTTCAACATTTATAACTAAAAACACAGCTAATTACCACAAAATAGACGGATCCTCCCCACTCCTTATTCAGACAAATGCAAATCAAAATGCTTATTTTAATGGAAACATGATGATGGAAAAATTGAAGATACTAGAACACAGCGTTTATTTAGATATTTATTTTTCTCTGTCAAAATATTTTACTATAGACAGGCCAACACGACCTATATTCTTTGTTAGCTGTCACAAAAATGGACGGCGTAGGTTCTCTACACCAAATAGGTCTCCAGATTATTCTAAACAATTTAAGCAGAGTTTTCGGGTCAAACAACCATTACCTACTACGGCCTAAACTAATTGTCCTAGGATATTCCCATCAATAATCCTTTTAGCTCAATAGAAATTTTTGTACTATAAATTAGTACAGCTGTCTAAATAAGCAGCACTAAACATTATTATCTTAGTGATGTCTATGAAGATATCAAAATAAAATCTACTATTATATTCTATGGCTAATTAAGTGATATTGATGATAACTTATTAGTTATAACTTATAAGTCATCGTGGCAGGTTCCCACCGTCGCTGAGGGCCCTTTGATATATGATCACCGTCATATTTTCTACTACATCTACATCATTAAGTCAAATATGTTTTGAACAGATCAGCTTGATAATTAATACTGAAATAAATATCCAAATTCATTGGTGTCAAAATTCATATCATGAATTTTAATTATCCTCGTGTTTTTTGGATCAAGTCATATTCGCCCACCACATCAATTTGAAGGCACTTCATTTTTTTTTAATAAAATTGGGGTTTCGTAAAATACAACGAGCTTAGCACGCCGCCATTCCTTTATTAAATTGGAGTATATTTCTTCGAAACTCAGTTTTTTCCCTTTCTGGCATGCAGTAAACCCATAATTCACGCGGAAAATGGGAATTTCAATCACAAAATTAGGCATTAAATCAAGGGGTGTCATGTGAGGACAAATTAAGAGCTGGCGTTCCTATCCAGGTTGGACTGTCCTGTTTGATGAATAATGAATATGGGCCAAGAAACTTCATAATTGGTATGTGATGATTTAGCGAATTTTTGATGGGAATAAATGCAAGTAATAAATGAAGATCACAACACTGAAAATTATGTGGTTCGATTTACTGAGGTAAATCTACGTCCACGGGAAGAATAGAGGGCAAATTTGTATTGCTTGATCTAGCTTACAGATTACAATACTGATTTGCTATATGAGATTCAGGATCTAGAGAACTTAACCCTGGTCTATCTGATCTAAGTTCTATTTATACATTCGAACTAAGATCGTGGTTTGCAGCCCTGGTAGGGGGGTTGATAACTGCTTAATACCACTAAATAGATCGTGGGTGTAATGGAGGTCGTGGAGATCCTGCATGGGTCCACTATCTCCTTGTTCGGTCGAATACTGAGACCGAACTGCTTAACTTTGCCGATCAGCTTTTGCCGATCTGAGAGTTGAGCTCGATTGGTCGGCTTTTACCGAGCTATAGGCTGTGACCGAACTCTTTGGTTGTGCCGAACTGATACTCTTTCTTGGGTTTTGGGCTGATGGGCCGTCACTGCTATTGGGCTCGCAATTATTGTTTAGTTGTTTAGTTCGTATCCCATCACCACCCCCCCGAAAAGCGAAGTGAATCACTTCGGCATTTTGGATAAGTGTAAGGGGGAGGCTGACGTCACGGGACGTGCTCTGCACGTGTCTGCATTAAATGTGACAGCAAATCCGGCCAGAGAATCCAGAAAAAAGTGGGATTTGAAACGGTGCGACGAACTTGAAACGCCTCTGCGAATCTGATAAATATTTCCTTTCTTCATCATTGGAACACTTTTGCGATTATTTCTTCTGCATTCTCTCTCTTTTTCGTAAAATTTTCTTCCGCTTCTTCAAGAATTTCTTCAGAGACTTTCGACCATCAAAGAGTAAGAATCATGTCTTCTTCTTCTGAAACTGTTTCTGAATCAGGTAGTGGTAGGAAGGGGGGTAAGGGATCTTCTGGCCGGAAAAAGTCCGGGGAGAAGACGGTAGAATATTTTCACAGCATTTTGAGTAAGGATACTGTGATATCCTTACACAGAAAATATTTTCTTCCTGGGGGGTTAGTGGTGATTCCCGACGACACTCATAGGGCTAACTCGCCGCCGGAGGGTTATGCCACCGTTTACGAAGCCTGCTTAGAATGCGGGCTTCGTTTCCCTCTTCCCCCCGCCTTTGTAGAGCTTCTTGATTTTTTCCAACTTCCTTTAGGTCAGGTGACTCCAAATTCTTGGAGGCACTTATCGGCCTTTGCTGCCGAGCTGCGTAGACTAGAAAAGGATCTGTCTCTGAGGGCAATCCTTAATTTCTTTCAGTTTAAGAGAAAAGGATCCTGGTTTTACTTGATCCCTTTACAGCCCTTTAGAGCCTTCTGTAAAACCAAATGGCCGATGTGGAAAAATCGCTTCTTTTTTTACAATAGGACAGCGGCTCCGGACTTTTCCTGGAGAGGGCCGAAGTCCGTAATTCCTCATCCTCGGGTAGAACCGTTGGACGAGCTCGAGGGCGGGCTCAATAAGATTCCCATGATTAGGAAACAGTATTTGGAATCTGAGCTCGTCAAGGGTGACTTCGTGTTCGACTCCTCGTCTTCGGACGAAGAGACTGAGGGTGAGGATTTCTTTTTTATGCTTTACTGCTTTAGCGGCGAAAACTAACTTTGTTTTCTTGCTTTTTGGCAGTGAACATGCTAAGCAAGCTTGGTCGCAAATCCTCCGAATCAAAGGAGCCGGAGAAACAGAAAACCACCAGCTCGGCGTCTGATGCCGAGAAGAATCCGAAGAGGCAGAAGACCTCTTCGAGTCGGTCTTCGGATCCAAAAAAGCCGGGATCGACCTCGGCAAGGGGGAAGGCGAAGACTCAGAAACCCCCAAAAGCGCCAGAGAGAGACATTGTCCAGGGGGGTTATGGATCAGGAGTGGTTACGGCCACTTCGGAACATATCTCTGAGCCCTTTTTATGGCCAAAGGACTTTGTAGAGGTGAATTTTCTTCTTGATTTTCTGGCTTTGCTTCTTTCCTATATTTTTTTTGTGGCCCCTCTGTTGACTTTTTCCTTTTTCCATTTTCAGAGGAACAATATGCTCTGCAAACTCGTCACAGTTGAACTCTCTAAAGCGTCCAGCGATTATGATGAGATGCAGAGGAATTTGAATGCTGCTCGTCACCAGGCCGAACAGGCTCGGGCAGACTTTGAGAGGGCAAGGGCCGCTATGATCTCGGCTCAGGATGAAGCCCAGCGTGCCAAAGACCAGCTCATCATCCAGAGAGAGCGGTCGAAACAGAGGGAGGCGGCTGCCGTGGTTGCTCAGGGGGAGGCTCTCCGTGTTTACACGGAGAAACTCTTTTTGAGCAATCAATTTTCGGCCCTTATCGGTGATCTGCTGAAATTGATGACCGATAATGTTGAGCAGGAACCCGAAGTCGTCTTGCCGCTGTATGGCCGAGAGATTGCAGCGCGTCTCCAGAGTCTGCCGCTCCTTGAGGAGCTTGCGTCTTCATCGGTCCTGCTTTCTGCTGAACGAGTCCGTAATTGCCGTGCTGACCGTGACGAGAACATGGAGGCCATCTTTGCCTCCTTGGGGCCTGTTTCACACGCTTCAATTTTCAAAGAAGAGGGTGAGCAGGAAAATGAGGCCGGCAAGGAGACCGAGCAGAAGGATCAGCAGACCGGCGACGGGCACGCCGAGCAAGAGGTGCAGCAGATCGGCGATGGGGGCGCCGAGCAGGAGGGAGGGAGGAGGGAGGCCGAGGCTGAGACCGAGGTCGACAAGGAGAAAGAAGCTGAAACCCACAGGGAAGCCGGAGACGAAACTGGCGGAGTATGATTTCGTCTCCCTTCTCTTAGTTTAGTTTCTTTCTTTCTATTTGTAAAATGGCCTTGAAGCCCTCCTTGTGTAAATTTTTTCTTGTGAATGAAAAAAATTCTTCTTTCTACACTCGTGTCTTCCTTATAGCTTTTCTTAATCTCTTTTACTCCTATTGTGGTTTACTGCCTGCTCGGTAAACTGAAATGCCGAACTGACATAGCTGCTTCGTATTCTTAACTCTAAGGAGCTGGAGGTACTTCACTGGAAGCGGCTATACTCTTTGGCTTTAAATGAAGCTGAGAAAAAAGCTATAGACGACCAGATGAAGTATGATGAACTCTTGGCTCGTTTAGTGGAGCTGGAGTCCAACAATAAGGACTTAGAGTGCATAAAGAAAGATCTGGAGGCCGAGCTGAATACTGTCATCGCTGAGAGGACTGCATATGAAGATTTCATCTGCGGGCGCGGGGGAATGACTATATCTGAAGTTCAGAATCAAGTTGATGAACTGTGGGAGAAGCTTCATGTACTCCGGAAGAACAATGTGCTGGAGAGCTCGGCTTGCCAACAAGTTGTGAAATCATTGCGGCGCTTGGCTTCTCTGTACGACATCATTCTTTCCCGGCGTCCCTCAATCGAGAGATTCCTTAGCCGTTTCCCGCTAACAGATGCTCACACTCCAACTCAAACCTCTAATCCACTTACTCAAAATTCTACTCCAAATCAGCAACGGACTCAGGAGCAACCGGAAACGTCAACACAAGAACGCCCTGAAGTTCGTAGAGGAGTTGTGAATATGAGTGAGCAAGATCAGCGAATGCTTCGTGAAGAGACTCTTCGCCGCCGAGGTGCTAGAACTTCCCGGACTCAGGGAAGAGGCGGTAGGTCGATCAGAGCATCTCGTCCACCTACTTATTCTTCAACTGCTCGGAACGCCCGAACTCAGCATCATGAGGATTTTTCGGATAGGTGGCTCAACTTTAGCAATCGTAGACAGTAGAATAGTCCTTTGTAATGGTGTAACGCATTCTCGTAGGGCAGCGGAATTGTATGCCCAACAAGACTTAGTAAATGAAATTTTTTCATTTCGCTTCTATCACTGCGTATTTACAGTTCAGCGATTTTTTATTTCATTTATTGTACTCGTCCTCGGTCTTATGAAGTAAACTCTTCTTTGACCGGACTTAGTTAGTGTCCTTATTTGGCGAGTTTTATCGCTTGGATTGGACTTTCCCTAGTTAACCGGAGTGGTTTTCGGCTTATTGCAGTTCGTTTCAGACGAATTGCTTGTTTCTTAAGCTGAATTGTGGAATCTTGTATCTTCCTTAGAAGCTTGGACTCACAATTGTCTTTAATACATGATCTAAAAAAAGGGGATCAGCCTTTAAGGAACAATATACCTCAGTAACATTTATAAGAGACAAAACGCACATAGAGAGACAAATAAAAAGGACGAAAAAGATTTTAATCTTTTAAAAAACGACAAGTATAAAGAACAATAAAAATATGAAAGCACATAACCCTAGGACCGAACTAGACACAAGACTGACCGGACCTTGTCTCTTACAAATAGAACTTCTTGAGGTTGGAAATATGCCATGTTCGGGGTACTTGTTCTCCTGACATGTGAGTTAATTTATAAGACCCTTTTCCCAGGACTTCTGACACCCGATACGGACCTTCCCATGTGGGTTCAAGTTTGCCCAGCTTTTCTGCTCGGCTTACTTCATTGTTTCTCAATACGAGATCTCCCACTTGAAACTGCAGCTTTTTCACCCTTTGGTTATAATACCGGGTTACTTGCTCCTTGTACTTGGCTTCTTTTATGAAGGCCAATTCTCTTCTTTCTTCGGCAAGATCTAGTTCGGCTCTCAGTCCGTCGTCATTCAGTTCTGTTGAGAAATTAAGGGTTCGGGGGCTGGGTATGCCGATCTCAACCGGAATTACGGCTTCAGTGCCGTACACTAGACTGTACGGAGTTTCACCGTTGGAGGTTTTTGGTGTAGTTCGGTAAGACCATAGGACTTGAGGAAGATTTTCTACCCATTGTCCTTTGGCTTGTTCTAACCGAGTTTTTAATCCTTTCACCAAAGTACGGTTTGTTACTTCCGTTTGTCCGTTTGCTTGTGGGTGAGAGACTGAAGTGAACCGCTGTTGAATATTCAACTCTTGGCACCAATTCTTGAATGTTTTGTCAGTAAACTGAGTCCCATTATCTGAAATGAGGATATGGGGTATGCCAAATCGGCAAACTATGTTCTTCCAGACAAAATCTAATGCCTTTGAGCTTGTTATCGTAGCTAATGGTTCAGCCTCCACCCACTTTGTGAAGTAATCCACGGCAACGATCAAGAATTTCATTTGCCGGGGAGCTTGTGGTAGTGGTCCTACTATGTCTATGCCCCATTGCATAAAAGGCCAAGGGCTTTGCATAGCACATAGATCAGTCTGCGGCGTCCTTGGGATATTTGCATGGATTTGGCATTTCGTACATTTCTTAACTAGCTGTACTGCTTCTTGTACCAAAGTTGGCCAATAATATCCCCATCTCAGAACTTTTTTAGCTAATGCTCTAGCTCCGATGTGGCTACCGCAAGATCCTTCATGAACTTCTCTAAGGATGTAATCCGTCTCTTCTGGTCCTACACATCGCAATAACGGTTGAAGGTAGGACTTTCTATATAGGACTCCTTCATGAAGTTCATACCGACGTGCTCGGCATGTGATTTTCCTTGCTTCTCTCTTATCCTCGGGCAGTTGTCCTTGATCTAGATACTTTAATATTGGCGTCATCCAGTTTGGTGAACTGGTTACTGAGTGTACTTCAGCTTCATCAATGCTTCTGTGCGGTAATTCCTCCACCTTTGAGCTCGGATATGAGGCCAACTTACTTAAAGTATCTGCTCAGCTATTTCCCGCTCTGGGAATGCGGATTATCCGAAAATAAGAGAAATTTCGGCTAATACTTTGCGCTTTGTCCAAGTATTTTTTCATCCTTTCACCACGGGCTTCACTTGTACCCAGCATGTGATTCACTATGACTTGTGAATCACAATGAATTTTGAGAGATTTGACAAGTAGACGTTGCGCTAACTGAAGTCTGGCAAGAAGGGCTTCGTATTCGGCTTCGTTATTAGTGGTTGGGAATAAGAACCGAAGTGAATAAGTTACTTCGTGTCCGTCGGGAGCGATAAGTAGAATACCAGCTCCACTTCCTGTCTTATTCGAAGCTCCATCTACGAATCCAATCCAACAGTCCGGCGGCTCTACTTCGGGTTTCTGGGGCTGTGTTAGTTCATCATTGGTAGGATTTTTCTGTTCGGCAATAATAGGGATTGCCTGATCGAACTTTGCCTCTACAAGAAAATCTGCCAAGGCTTGTCCCTTGATGGCTTTCCGAGGTAGATATTCTATTGAATGTTCTCCCAACTCTATGGCCCACTTGGCAATTCTGCCTGATGCTTCTGGCTTAGTCAAAACTTGCCGAAGTGGAAGATCGGTTAAGACGCATACTTTGTGAGCATAGAAATATGGCCGCAGTCTCCTTGCTGCATTTACTAATGCCAGAGCAATTTTTTCCAGAGGTTGATACCTTGTTTCGGGACCTCTTAATGCTCGGCTTGTAAAGTAGATGGGACGCTGTTTTAGGCCTTCTTCTCGTACAAGCACCGCGCTAATGGTTTGATCTGATGCTGCTAAATATAAGAATATCACTTCGGCATCTGTTGGAGCAGAGAGAGTAGGAAGTTCGGTTAAATAACTTTTGAGTTCGTCAAAAGCCTTTTTCTGTTCGGCTCCCCACTCAAACTTTGGTGCCTTCTTCAAAACATTGAAGAACGGCATTTGCTTTTCGGCTGCTTGGGAAAGGAATCTATTCAGTGCGGCTAGACATCCAGTTAGCCTTTGCACATCATGTATGGACTTCGGCATTGCCATGTTCTGAACAACTTGAACCTTTAGGGGATTTGCCTTGAGTCCTTCCTTTGAAACCCAACAACCCAGAAATTTTCCCGAATCTACCAAAAGGTACATTTTTGGGGATTGAGTTTGAGGTTGGCTTTTTTGAGCACGTCGAGAGTGGATTTGAGATTGTTTTCGTACTCCGAAGTGCTTCTGCTTTTAACAACTATGTCGTCAACATATACTTCAACCTCTTTTCCGATCAGGTGCCGAAATAGCTTATCTACCATCCTTTGATATGTGGCTCCGGCATTCTTTAAACCAAATGGCATCTTTTATAAGCAAAAATACCGAAGTCAGTAATGAAAGCCGTTTTTGAAGCATCATTCTCATCCATTAAAACTTGGTGGTATCCTTTATACAAATCAAGAAAACAGAAAATTTCGAAGCCTATCAGAGCTTCTACTTTTTTATCTATGTTGGGAAGGGGGTAGCAATCTTTAGGACAGTGCTTATTTAGATCCGTAAAATCTATGCACATCCGCCATCCTCCTTCTTTTTTCTTGATCATCACAGGATTGGCCACCCAAGAAGGATATTTTACTTCAAATAATACATCCGCTTTCAGTAATTGGCGGACTTCGTCATGGATGACTTGATTTCTTTCTGCCGCAAAGAGTCTTTGCTTCTGTTTTATAGGCCGGACTGAAGGATCAATATTTAACCGATGTGTAATTACCTCGGGAGACACTCCAGTCATGTCCAACGGAGACCACGCAAAGACATCTTTGTACTCTTTGAGGAGCTGGATGGTCTTTTCCCGGAGTAGAGGTGTTCCCGCGAAACCGATCTTGACCGTTCTGGATGGATCATCTTCGTATAACTGAACTTTCATCGAGTTCGGCTCCGGTGTGACTTCGTTCATTTCGTCTGCCTCTGACTCCGGCTGCTGTGATTGCTGTGCTTGATGGTGCCGATCTGATTGTTCGGCACTTTTAAGCGCAATCTGCAGACATTCTTTTGCTCTCTTTTGATCACCTCGGATGACTGCTATCCCTCCTTTAGTGGGGATCTTGATTGTGAGGTGATAAGTAGAGCAAATGGCCCGAACTGTGTTGAGCCAGTCTCTTCCCAGTATAATGTTATACGGGGATCGAGCTTTTACCACAAAAAACTCGATCACCGTACTGGAGCTAGTAGGCGCTCTTCCTACCGTAATCGGAAGGCTGATAATACCTTCAGGGCGGGTGTCCTCCTGGGCGAAACTTTTCAGAGGAAGTGGGGCCGGACTGAGCCGAGCTGGATCCACTTCCAGTTTATCAAAACATTCTTTAAAAAGAATGCTAACCGACGCTCCTGTATCCACAAACACTCTGTGGATCAGTTTGTTTGCCACTCCAGCTTGAATGACAATAGCGTCTTGATGAGGAGAAATGGCCGGGACGGGATCTGCATCTGAAAATGTAATTACTTCCTCCTTCTTCAGCCTTTTATGTGTTGGCTCCTCTCGATTGAAGCCTCTGCGCTCTGATTTTAGAGACGATTTAGTCTTCCCGGCTGGGAGAGCGTCAATAGTCTGGATTACTCCATCATATTGCGGCTCGTCATCGTCTTCGGGATCCTGTTGCCTTTTAGGATCCTGAGGAGCGCAGTTCGCACTTCTCTGTTTCTTATTCTTTTTCGGCGGCTTGCTTTGGTATTTTTTTAACGTCCCTGCTTTCACAAGAACATCAATATCTGCTGCCAAATTTCGGCACTCCTCGGTATCATGACCGTGGTCTTGATGGAAGGAGCAATATTTATCCTGACTTCGGCGCGTGGCCGATTTCGTCATCGGCTTTGGTTTTTCGAACATATCAGAATGCAGTTCGAAAATTTCCGCTCTCGACTTGTTCAATGGTACGAACTGAGCGGGTGGTTTCTCAGGATTGAGACGTGGTCCCAATCTGTCTTGTACCGGTGCCCTTTGAATTCTTTCAAAAGGAGTTCGGCGAGGATGTCCCTGATCGCTATGATCGGGCTTCCTCTTGTCTCCTCTGGAAGAGCTGTCTAAAGACCGTTTTCGACGGTCTGCCTCATCAGCACGAGAAAACTGGTCCGCAATGTCCCACATCTCTTGAGCTGTTTGCGGACTGCATTCAACGAGCTTTCTGTAGAGAGCTCCTGGCAGAATTCCATTTTGGAATGCCGAAATGACAAGTAGATCATTGAGATCATCTACTTGTAGGCATTCCTTGTGGAATCTTGTCATGAAATCGCTAATCTTTTCATCGCGACCTTGACGTATAGAAAGCAGCTGAGCCGAAGTGATTCGGGTTTCAGCTTTCTGGAAGAACCTCCTATGAAAAGCATCCATTAGATCTCTGTAAGATCTAATGCTGCCTTGAGGGAGGCTATCAAACCACCTTCTTGCGTTCCCGATGAGCAGCTCGGGAAACAGCTTACACATATGAACCTCATTGAGACCTTGGTTCGCCATATTATACTGATAGCGTCCCAGGAAATCATGAGGATCCACTAACCCGTCATAAGTCACTGACGGAGTTCGGTAATTCTGTGGCAACGGAGTTCTGGTGATATCATCCGAAAATGGAGTCTTCAGCGCTCCATACATAGCGAATCCGACATCTCTACGGTATGGTGGAGA
The DNA here is from genome assembly GCF_004379255.2 of Salvia splendens. Lineage (NCBI taxonomy): Eukaryota > Viridiplantae > Streptophyta > Magnoliopsida > Lamiales > Lamiaceae > Salvia > Salvia splendens. Next base: position 1,047 of record NW_024598909.1, on the reverse strand, counting down.
TGGAGTTCTCCTGTGATTTCGGTAACAAGGAGGAGAAGGAACATATCGGTGGTGAGGATTCTTTCTCCTGGAAGATACGACACTACTGCGGTAGTGACTTTCATGTCTGGAGGGGGAGGGAGAATCCGCCGTTTTCTTCTCCGGCTTCTGGCTCTTTTGCAGGAATGTTAAGAACTCATCCTGCTTCTCAGCCAAGAACAACTTGACAGCCTCATTCAAATCGAGCTGCTGGGGAGGCTCGGTGCGATGACTTTTTGAGTGGTTTGTTCTTTCACCGTGAGAACTGGAGGCAGATTTCTCCAGAGGCTGTTTTCCAGACCTACGGGCTGGACTAGCTTCCTCACGTTCATCACGGACGGAAGTATGGGTATTATGTGATCTGGTACGCATTTTTTGGTGGAAGAGGATCAAAAACTCGCTTTTATCACAGTTTTGGTTTTCTGTTTTCCCACAGACGGCGCTAGTGATGATTTAGCGAATTTTTGATGGGAATAAATGCAAGTAATAAATGAAGATCACAACACTGAAAATTACGTGGTTCGATTTACTGAGGTAAATCTACGTCCACGGGAAGAATAGAGGGCAAATTTGTATTGCTTGATCTAGCTTACAGATTACAATACTGATTTGCCTATATGAGATTCAGGATCTAGAGAACTTAACCCTGGTCTATCTGATCTAAGTTCTATTTATACATTCGAACTAAGATCGTGGTTTTGCAGCCCTGGTAGGGGGGTTGATAACTGTTAATACCACTAATAGATCGTGGGTGTAATGGAGGTCGTGGAGATCCTGCATGGGTCCACTATCTCCTTGTTCGGTCGAATACTGAGACGAACTGCTTAACTTTGCCGATCAGCTTTTGCCGATCTGAGAGTTGAGCTCGATTGGTCGGCTTTTACCGAGCTATAGGCTGTGACCGAACTCTTTGGTTGTGCCGAACTGATACTCTTTCTTGGGTTTTGGGTCTGATGGACCGTCACTGCTATTGGGCTCGCAATTATTGTTTAGTTGTTTAGGTTCGTATCCCATCAGTATGGAAGAAAA